>NC_030441.2:812500-895000 GCF_001660625.3 Ictalurus punctatus
CTTTTTCCAAAAGCACTATGAGGGTTTTTTTTTGGTTGTTCTCAATAAAGACATGAAAGATCAGAATTTATTTTGTGTTATTATTTTAGGCACATTATATTTGTTAATACTCTTGACTTAGATGAAGATCAGATCACATTTCATGACAAATTTATTCAGAAAACCATGAAATTCCAAAAGGTCCACATACTTTTTCTTGCCTCTGTGTATATATATTAGTGTGATAACCCTTTGCCTTCAATAATGCCTCAGTAGTCTCAGGTACACTGCGTACAGTTTCTATTACACAGCGCGCGCTGTAGTGTTTGGGATTATTAAAATATTTTTGTCTCTGTACTCCACAGCTTGAAATTTGCACTCTAACAATTCACGTGTGGTCACAGGATACATTCTCAGATCTTAATAACGGATATTTTATACATTTAAGTCAAAACCATTTATAAATTACAGCACTTTTTTTATACATAAGCCCCCTCTTCGAGGCACCGTGAAGTCTGGGACGTAGGGCTTTGCGGTGTTTCTGATTACTCAGGTGTGGAAGTCAAGGAAACCTTTATAAGACTGAGAAATAAGAAAAAAAACCATCAGAGACCTCAGATTGACCGAAATCGACTGTTTGGAACATTATTAAGAAGAACGAGAGAACTGATGAGCTTTGTAATCATTAAAGGACCAGTAGGGTGAGGAAGACCTCCACAGCTGACCACAGAAGAATTCTCACCATAATGAAGAAGAAGATTCCAGAGCAGCGATCTCAAGCTTCTATCAGGAGAACATCCAAGCTTCTATCAGGAGAACATCCTTCTATCAGGAGAACATCCAAGCTTCTATCAGGAGAACATCCAGGGTTTACATCACCCGGAGGAGCATGCAACTCCCTAAACATTGGGTTTATTACACGGCATGCTCCAACGCATTATAATGACTTACTAGTGACTTCTACAGGTGGATCATGACCAGATCATCATTTTTAAGTTTTGCAGTTTTGCAATAATGCCAATTGCAGAAGTGAAGCTAGAAGTTCCACAGACAACTTTAAACAGTGTTAAACACCATAAAACACAGACCTTTCTGTATCAGACCAGCCCCAATTTTAGGTGAGCAAAAGTATAGGAACAGATCAGTCTTAAGGTAGGTAAATAAAGTAAATAACACTAAATAATTGGTTGCATTTCCCTTACCTGAAATAACTGCATCAATCCTGTAACTCACTGACACCAAGATGTTTTAAGAGTGGATCTGATGCGTGTCTGATCTAGGACCACATACGACAGTGGCTAAGGTCTGATTTGAAATGATCCAGCAGTTGGGAAAAGAATCAGATCTGTGTGACATTCAGGCAGAAAATCAGATGTGATGAAGAAAATAAAGAGATTGTGTAAGTCACTCTGGAGAAGAGTTACATGTCACGATTCCCCCTTGAAGCAGCGTGCTCGAAGGTCAAGCCTCCAGTCCCTGAGCTCCAGGTCAAGTCTCCAGTCCCTGAGCTCCAGGTCAAGCCTCCAGTCCCTGAGCTCCAGGTCAAGCCTCCAGTCCCTGAGCTCCAGGTCAAGCCTCCAGTCCCTGAGCTCCAGGTCAAGCCTCCAGTCCCTGAGCTCCCGTTCAAGGCTGCTGACACGCCCAGCCAAGCTCTGCTCACGCCACAGGCTGCTGACACGCACAGCCAAGCTCTGCTCACGCCACAGGCTGCTGACACGCACAGCCAAGCTCTGCTCACGCCACAGGCTGCTGACACGCACAGCCAAGCTCTGCTCACACCACAGGCTGCTGACACGCACAGCCAAGCTCCGCCCGTGCCCACGGTTCACCTGGTGACCTCAGAGCCTCAGCCTTCCTACTCCATGGCAGATAGCGTTCCCCCCTTCTGCGTCGAGGAGACCCACGTTCCTCTCCCTGACCGCACGGAGACCCACGCTCCTCTCCCTGGCCTCACAAGGGACTTCTCCTGCACTCCTGAGTACAGCGCTCTGTTTCCCTGTTCAGCTGTGGACACTACTCAGTCATCCTACTCCATGGCAGATAGCGTTCCCCCCTCCTGCGTCGAGGAGACCCACGTTCCTCTCCCTGACCGCACGGAGACCCACGCTCCTCTCCCGGGCCTTACAGGGGACTTCGCTCTGCCTTCCCGTTCAGCTGGGGACGTCGCTCCGCTTTCAGGCTCCGACGAGGACGTCGCCATGCTTCCCTGCTCCACTGAGTACAGTGCTCTGTTTCCCTGCTCCATTAAGGACATCGCTCTGCCCTCATGCCCAGCTGAGGTCGTCGCTCAGCCTCCTTGTCCAGCTGAGGTCGTCGCTCAGCCTCCCTGTCCAGCTGAGGTCGTCGCTCAGCCTCCCTGTCCAGCTGAGGTCGTCGCTCAGCCTCCCTGTCCAACTGAGGTCGTCGCTCAGCCTCCCTGTCCAGCTGAGGATGTCGCTCCGCTTTCAGGCTCCGACGAGGACGTCGCCCTGCTTCCCTGCTCCGCTGAGTACAGTGCTCTGTTTCCCTGTCCAGCTGAGGTCGTCGCTCAGCCTCCCTGTCCAGCTGAGGTCATCGCTCAGCCTCCCCGTCCAGCTGAGGTCGTCGCTCAGCCTCCCCGTCCAGCTGAGGTCGTCGCTCAGACTCCCCGTCCAGCTGAGGTCGTTGCTCAGCCTCCCTTTCCAGCTGAGGTCATCGCTCTGCTTCCCTACGCCGCCAAGAACACCGCGCCGTTTCCTGGCTCTGCTCGGGACATCCAACCCAGGGGGCCGGGGCCGCCAATGAAGATGGATGACTCATGGCACTCCGGGAGGAGTGCCTTTAGGGGGGGGTTCTGTCACGATTCCCCCTTGAAGCAGCGTGCTCGAAGCGCAAATGCGCGAGCACCTGCTTTTCCGTTGTGACCGTAGGGACATCGGGACACGTGGGTTTTGTTTATGTTTGTCATGTGTCCTCCCTGTTCCGTCATTGGCTGGGAAGTCACGTGTGTCCGGATTACCCTCAGCTGTTAGCAGTTGCGAGGGTAATCATGTCCGCATATATACCGCGCGCTTCCCAGCACACAACGCGGAAGATTAAATAAGTAAGTAAGTAGAAAGTAATACGCAGTGTATGTTTCGCGTTAGTGTAGCCATAGTCATAGTCATAGCCATAGTCATAGTCATAGCCATAGCCATAGTCATAGTCATAGTCATAGTCAGTTCGTGCTGGATATCCGCTTCCAGTTAATTGTCATAGTTTGTTTCTTGTTTTGGTTATCGACCTAGATTCCTGCCTAGCCCCGTGTATACCTGTTTGCCACTCGCCTGACCTCTTGCCTGTTACTGGATTACGTTTGTGGATCATGTTTTGGATTTGTCTGCCTGCCTGTCTCTTTAAATAAACAACTGTTATCATGCACTTGCATCCGCCGTATCTCTGCTTCGTATCTCTGCTACGATGTGTGACAGAATCTTCCGCCGAAACATGGATGCAGCAGGAGGACTAGAGAGAAGGCACGCCAAAGCAACTAGGAAAATCGTAGGACAATACCACATCAGGGAACGCTCGGATTACTGGCCGCATTTTTCATCCGTGCAATTTCCCCAAAGGTACGCCATTGAGTTGCCGCCAGAGACAGCGGGATTGGGGAGCTACCCGCTGGAGTTTCTCTTCAGCTGCCAGGAGTATTTCTGCAGCTTGGCGGTTCCCAAGCCTACTAAGAGAGAGTGGATCAGGTTCCTGGTGTCCAGGTTTTGCGGCCCGGCCCGTGACTGGGCGGAGCAGCTGGTGAGTGCTGGATCGCCAGCCCTCTATGACGTCACTCAGTTTACAGAGCTGTTTATGGAGGAGTTTTCACAGCCTGGACAACTTCGTGGTCTGGATTTACTGGGGTGGAGAGTCAATGGGCAGCCCCAGCCTGACCTGCCCTTTAACCTGTACTATGAGGGAATTGACAGGTCAGCCTCCACCGATCCACTTCAGGTTCCAACCAACGTGGAGGAGGTGGCACCGTCATGCATGTCTGAGGGCTGCAGGAGGGAGACCAAGCTACAGTGCCCTACCTGTAAAAAACTGGGTCTCCAGGAAGCATTCTACTGCTCTCAGGAAATGCTTCAAGAGCAGCTGGCGGGAGCATAAGAAACTCCACCGGAGAGCCCGTGCAGAGATCCAGCCCGGGACCGACAGGGTGACCTCAGAGCTCGAACCTGAGCCCCACGAGGTGGGCTCACTGGCCGAGCTCCAACAAAAGGTCCAAGTCCAAGTCAAGTCTCACGTCCCTGAGAGCCAAGTCAAGTCTCATGTCCCTGAGGTCCAAGCCAAGCCTCACGTTCCTGAGATCCAAGCCAAGCCTCCAGTCAGGAAAGTCCAAGTCCCAGTCAAGTCTCATGTCCCTGATGTCCAAGTCCCAGTCAAGTCTCAAGTCCCTAAGGTCCAAGTCAAGTCTCACGTCCCTGAGCGCCAAGTCACGTCTCACGTCCCTGAGCGCCAAGTCAAGTCTCACGTCCCTGAGCTCCAAGTCATGTCTCACGTCCCTGAGCGCCAAGTCAAGTCTCACGTCCCTGAGATCCAGGTCAAGTCTCACGTCCCTGAGATCCAGGTCAAGTCTCACGTCCCTGAGCTCCAGGTCAAGTCTCACGTCCCTGAGCTCCAGGTCAAGCCTCCAGACCCTGAGCTCCAGGTCAAGTCTCCAGTCCCTGAGCTCCAGGTCAAGTCTCCAGTCCCTGAGCTACAGGTCAAGCCTCCAGTCCCTGAGCTCCAGGTCAAGCCTCCAGTCCCTGAGCTCCAGGTCAAGTCTCCAGTCCCTGAGCTCCAGGTCAAGCCTCCAGTCCCTGAGCTCCAGGTCAAGCCTCCAGTCCCTGAGCTCCAGGTCAAGCCTCCAGTCCCTGAGCTCCAGGTCAAGCCTCCAGTCCATGAGCTCCCGTTCAAGGCTGCTGACACGCCCAGCCAAGCTCTGCTCACGCCACAGGCTGCTGACATGCCCAGCCAAGCTCTGCTCACGCCACAGGCTGTTGACACGCACAGTCAAGCTCTGCTCACGCCACAGGCTGCTGACACGCACAGCCAAGCTCCACCCGTGCCCACGGTTCACCTGGTGACCTCAGAGCCTCAGCCTTCCTACTCCATGGCAGATAGCGTTCCCCCCTCCTGCGTCGAGGAGACCCACGTTCCTCTCCCTGACCGCACGGAGACCCACGCTCCTCTCCCGGGCCTTACAGGGGACTTCGCTCTGCCTTCCCGTACAGCTGGGGACGTCTCTCCGCTTTCAGGCTCCGACGAGGACGTCACCATGCTTCCCTGCTCCACTGAGTACAGTGCTCTGTTTCCCTGCTCCACTAAGGACATCGCTCTGCCCTCATGCCCAGCTGAGGTCGTCGCTCAGCCTCCTTGTCCAGCTGAGGTCGTCGCTCAGCCTCCCTGTCCAGCTGAGGACGTCGCTCCGCTTTCAGGCTCCGACGAGGACGTCGCCCTGCTTCCCTGCTCCGCTGAGTACAGTGCTCTGTTTCCCTGTCCATCTGAGGTCATCGCTCAGCCTCCCTGTCCAGCTGAGGTCGTCGCTCAGCCTCCCCGTCCAGCTGAGGTCGTCGCTCAGCCTCCCTGTCCAGCTGAGGTCTTTGCTCAGCCTCCCCGTCCAGCTGAGGTCGTCGCTCAGCCTCCCCGTCCAGCTGAGGTCGTCGCTCAGCCTCCCTGTCCAGCTGAGGTCGTCGCTCAGCCTCCCCGTCCAGCTGAGGTCGTCGCTCAGCCTCCCTGTCCAGCTGAGGTCATCGCTCTGCTTCCCTACGCCGCCAAGAACACCGTGCCGTTTCCTGGCTCTGCTCGGGACATCCAACCCAGGGGGCCGGGGCCGCCAATGAAGATGGATGACTCATGGCACTCCGGGATCAGTGCCTTTAGGGGGGGGGTTCTGTCACGATTCCCCCTTGAAGCAGCGTGCTCGAAGCGCGAATGCGCGAGCACCTGCTTTTCCGTTGTGACCGTAGGGACATCGGGACACGTGGGTTTTGTTTATGTTTGTCATGTCTCGTCCCTGTTCCGTCATTGGCTGGGAAGTCACGTGTGTCCGGATTACCCTCAGCTGTTAGCAGTTGCGAGGGTAATCATGTCCGCATATATACCGCGCGCTTCCCAGCACACAACGCGGAAGATTAAATAAGTAAGTAAGTAGAAAGTAATACGAAGTGTATGTTTCGCGTTAGTGTAGTCATAGCCATAGCCATAGTCATAGTCATAGTCATAGTCAGCTCGTGCTGGATATCCGCTTCCAGTTAATTGTCATAGTTTGTTTCTTGTTTTGGTTATCGACCTAGATTCCTGCCTAGCCCCGTGTATACCTGTTTGCCAATCACCTGACATCTTGCCTGTTACTGGATTGCGTTTGTGGATCATGTTTTGGATTTGTCTGCCTGCCTGTCTCTTTAAATAAACAACTGTTATCCTGCACTTGCATCCCGCCGTATCTCTGCTTCGTATCTCTGCTACGATGTGTGACATTACACAGTTGTAGTTTGTCTTTCGGCTGTGTAGCATGGACACCAGCGCTCTTGAGGAAAATGTGTAACTACAATGACTGAAGAGAATAAAAATTGTTGTTCCTCTGCTACGTCTGCGTCCATCATGAAGCGCCTCAGTGTGGTTCTCCTTCTGCTTCCACTCTCGCTCTGTTTGGCTGAAGTTGTGGAGAATTTTACTGAGAGATGTCCCTACGCTGAGTGGAGAAATTTCTCCTCCTGCGAGGTTTATTGGGACTCAGTTTAAACAGATGTCCAACTCTAAATAATAAAGCTGAATCTGCAGCATGTTCTGACACGATGAACAGGATCCCAGTTTACTCAGACTACAGGTTAAACAACTGTAAAGTGAAACTGAAAAAACTGAAAAGTGAAAAAATTGTAAAGTAAAACACCAAAGTCACCAAATTGGTTTACTGAACCTCAGGGAAGTGTAACGTAGGCTACTGTATCATAACTATTTATTTTAGAACTCACGCCAGTTATTTTATTATTGTTTTATTATTGTATTATTATTATATAGATATTTTATAATTGCTTCAAAGAAGGATGTTTTAACAGTGCTCTGAACAAAAGAATCAAATGTAAGGCTGGTATCAAAAATTACTCCAAGGTTCCTCATCTTACTTTGGGTCTTTAGAACAGAGCCACCAACAAACAGAGACAGTGGACCAGCTTTGAGAATTTGATGACGGGAGCCTATAAGCATAACTTCCTCTGTTACCTTTCACTGACGACACACCACTAGGTATGTGACACCTGGATTGCATTAGAATGGCCATGCAGTGACGGAACATTTATGAGCTTAGTGTCATTGGGAGAAAAGCGATGTAATGTGTTACAGGTACAAACAACATACCTTAACAACAAACAACATGTTTCATTACAACAAGTGCGACTGGTAAACAAGGTCTCAGTACCCTTTAAGGTCATGTATCTAGTAAGGTGATCCCATTTTACTACCGGATCTTTCATCACCACGCCAACAGGGCCTATAGTAGTGGAATTTGGAAAGACTGGTTCTGGGTGGATTAACCGGAAAGTGGCGAAGAATCCAAGGCATCCGGAACATTCCTCACCACTCTACATCATTACAGTGGAGGATAATTCAGAATATGAATGTCTTTCATTTTTTCTGATGCAAGCCACCTGCACAGATCTAAAATTTCCATAAGATCATTTAGAACATGCCTAGGGGTCTCACACAGGTGGACATCTAACATGTCTTGTCTTGCAGCAGTAAAAAAAAATCTTGTGCATATGATCTGCAGGCTAAGTCACGTTCGACAGTGCGGGTCTGACTGAACAATGCATGAGTGATCAGTAGAAGTGCCTGTGCCTCGGATCGGACCGCATTTATGATATTTTTGGTGCTATTTCTGATGTGTTGGAAACCAGTGGCCACCTGATTATCCAACCACGCTGAAAATTGTGATTGTCTGTTTATGTTGTAAGTGTTGGCTATGGAATTAACTGAGCCAAAGAGTCCTGCTATATTTCCAAGCAGGTCCCGTTTAGAACGTACAGGTGTTATTTGAACAGCAAGTCTGACTTTATAATCAGAGGTTAAATCATCGATTCGTGCCCGTAGCCATGCATATGATTTGGTGAAAGTTAAAACAAACAAAAAGAGCGACAAATGTGAAGATGTTTCTGAAATTTATCAGCGACCTTTTCTACTGTAAATTAAGACATCTCACTATAGAAATAAAACAAAACAAAAGCAAAGATAACTATCTCAGTGGATCCAGAGTATTCTCTGAAAACACTGGGCACAGTGCAAGAATGGAACGTTGAATGGGGTGCTAGCCCATTACAAAGGTACCACACATGCTCACACTCACACTTGCGCACACACACACTCACACACAGGGTCAATGCAGGGTGGTTAAAACACCT
Organism: Ictalurus punctatus; assembly: GCF_001660625.3. Taxonomy (NCBI): domain Eukaryota; kingdom Metazoa; phylum Chordata; class Actinopteri; order Siluriformes; family Ictaluridae; genus Ictalurus; species Ictalurus punctatus. The sequence goes on from NC_030441.2 coordinate 820,846, forward strand.
ACTGACAGGGTTTCAAATTCCTATATGTATTAAGACACGTAGTGTGTGTTTTGTGTGTGTCTGTTGCCGTGTGTGACGGTGAGTTTTACTTAAGCGTAAGCACTAAAACATGGCAGGGTGTGCTGTTCTAGAAAATTAATCAGTGGCTTTGGAAAAATTACATTTGGGAATTTAGCAGCACTGTGAGATAAATATAAATAAAACACTCCAGCAAGAGGCAATATGACACTTAATTGTTTTCGATTCATGCTGCAAAATTTGGGAAATCCTGGCACTAAACCAGGGAGCCAGAATCAAAAATAATAATAATGTGTAAGTTGTGACCTGGCTCTATTAGCTATCCTGTTGCTGTGTGAGAGCATTTTATATTATCTACAGAGACGTAGCACCTTGAAATACTGTGGGGAGAAGCATTACAAGTTAAAATTCAACAGTCAGCTCTACTCCTTTGTAGGACAGTGTTGGTGTTATTTATGGTAAAAAATATACCACACAGTGCCATTAGGAGAGATCAGAAACAAAGTTCAACATAGCTAACACATGGGTCTTGAATACTCTAATGACTATTTCAAGATTAGCCTGTAGTTCTAACCTCAAACATAAGATCACTGGCTGTGGTTAACATTTACAACCTTAATATTCCTAAATGTTACAATTTTACCCAAATCCAGTCTTATGTGACCATTTTCACTACTTTAGTCTAAATGTCCGTCAGTACATTAACAACTTTAGGGTAGCTGTCTTTGCATCAGTCTAAATGTATGTTAAATACATAAACAACTGTAACAACTCAAGCTACATGAGCCTAAATGCAATATAATGCATTAACAACTATGCAACATAAGCTAAAGCCCCAATAGTCTAAATGTCATGTGTTTCTATAAGAAGAACTGTGGTTTTATTTGATGTAAGAAACTGTCACTTTAACAAGATAAGCTTAGTTCAGATATCACAAGTATTTTATAAACCAGCCGATTGTGATAGATTGCTATTTGGACATCTCAGAAATCTTTGTCAGGACAGAAATGCATAAATTATGGAAAGGTCATTAACCAAGTCATCATCAAAAGCAATGTTTACTATTAGGGACCGCTAACACTTTTGCTACAACCCCCAAAACTTTATTAAACACAGATTTGAGCTCGAACAGTGTTTCCTGCACAGGCACATTTATACGAGCTGTATGATCTGAATGTGCATTTTTGTGCCGAAGAAAATAAGGTGGTGGACGTCCATTCCCTAAAGACCAGCATTTTTGGTCTGCATGGCCAATTTTGTGGCAGAAGGAACAGAATTTGCCTTGCTTAATGTGTGAGTGGGATCTCACATCTCGTCTACTTCTACAGCAACAAATAGGGCTGCATAAATGTCCTTTTTTATATCATTTCTAATCACGTCACTTATTGTTTCTATTAAATCGTTCTGAATTCTGTTTGATGAGCCAGAAAACACAGCGGATGTCTCCAAATGTCTAGCTAACCCATCGTCTTTCTCAGCAAAGGCATGTAATAGTTCCACAGAGCTGACAGGATTAGAAGAGGTCGTCCTCTCATCTTTAACACGAAATGCTAATTTCTGTTCGGCTAGTAAGCAAGTTGCATTAATGAGGTCTTTTAAAATCTCTCGGTTTTCCTTTACCTTAGCATTGTGGAGGATAATATTTAGTCTCCGCTGTTTGTTCAAAGCCAAATCTATCCTTGCGCTTCCAAAAGTTTTTTAAAGCAATTTGGCTTTGAATGTGAGTAGTTGAACTTTCATGTCTGCTGAGGCTTCTTGTTATATTTTTCAAGTCACAAAATCCCGTTGTAGTCCAGACATTGTGACTCGTTGAGAACAAAAGGCAGGGGAAGCAGAAAAGGAGGTTTCTCAAAGTACAACCACACAGACAGGGTTTTTCGGGTGAACCACTCCGTTTGAAAAGAGCGTGTTATCTTCTCTCCCGTCGTTTGAAGCAAATCTTTTAGCTCTGGCATCGGTCTTCCATTACTTATCACTTCCGGGTTTGACTGAAAGTCCAGTTTTGAGAAATGTTTTAGCTTATATATATATAATCTTCCATTTTTGCAGTCAGGGCAACAAATGAAAATAAACGGACTGATGCGGTGCACTTGACTTTCTCTACTCGACTTTTTTAGCTAGCATAATACCCACAATGCCATTTGTCTGTAATACGTGAAGAAGAACAATAGCAGAACAAGCCCGCATGCTCACACACGCCCCCTTCAGTGAGGCAGAGGTACTGGCTGCCTCCCCTCCTGCTTTTTCACTGCGGCGTTATGTCAGATCAGCAAGACTAATATGTTATACACATACATGAAATACATGACCTAGACTATGGAATATGAGGACATATAATAAAAGTGTGTACAAACATTACATTGGTGACTCAATTGCACGTGCTCAAGTTGAGCAAAAAAATGAGCAACTCAACCCAGTTTGTGAGGGATTGCGCAATCCGAGACGAGGGTCAGCTCGTCCTGTTCTTTTATAGACAGGGTCGTATGAATGCGTGTGTCTCTGTGTCTGTGTGTCTGTGTGTGTGTGTGTGTGTCATATTTTTGGTTGTATGTGTATGGAAATTCATTATTAATTATTTACTTATTTTTCATCAGCCTTATGTATGTATGTATGTGTGTGTGTCATATTTTTGGATGGATGTGTGTGTGTGTGTGTGTGTGTGTGTGTGTGTGTGTGTGTGTGTGTGTGTGTGTGTGTGTGTCATATCTTTGGTTGTATGTATAAGGAAATTCATCATTTATTATTTTATCAGCCTTATGTGTGTGTGTGTGTGTGTGTGTGTGTGTGTGTGTGTGTGTGCGTGCAGGAATGCACCAGAACCGGATTTAAAGTTAACTACTGATATAAATCTTTAACTACACAGGTCAAGATAATGACATTGGTGATTAACTTTGACCTACACCTGTCAAGACCTGTCAACATAAATATGATTGAAGATGACCTTTGACCTAGACCTGTCAAAATAATCTTTTACGAAATATACGAACTATTTCTCTCTCTAAAGGCGTTACAGTAATCTACATTACATTACATTACATTTATTCATTTAGCGACGCTTTTATCCAAAGCGACTTACAAATGAGAAAAATACAAGCATAGCGATATATCAAGCAGAGAACAATACAAGATGTGCTACCGTACAAGATCCATTAATTGAGTTCCAGAAGAAGCAAAGTGTGCAGAGTAGAGGTGTAAGTGCGAGAGTAATCGAGCCGAGTGACAACAATTGAGTTAATCAGTTTTTCAGTTACAGAGAAGTTTATTTCCTGGTCCCAGTCAGGATCCGGGCAGCAGAGTTTTGTACACATTGCAGTTCGTTGATTGTGGATTTAGAAACTCCGGGTAAAACGGCGTTACAGTAATCCAGCCGAGTGACAACAAATGAGTTAATCAGCTTTTCAGCTACAGAGAAGTTTAGCATGGGGCGCAGTCTGGCTATATTTCTGAGGTGAAAGAAGGATGTTTTAACGGTGCTCTGAACAAAAGAATCAAATGTAAGACTGGTATCGAAAATTACTCCGAGGTTCCTCATCTTACTTTGGGTCTCTAGAACAGAGCCACCAACAAACAGAGACAGTGGAGACGCTTTGAGAATTTGATGACGGGAGCCTATAAGCATAACCTCAGTTTTCCCGCTGTTCAGGCACAGAAAGGTATTATTCATCCATGATTTTATCTCAGAAATACAGTCAGAAGGAAAACAAACATCAAGGTTGTAAGGGTCCACTCATTGGTCCAACGACGGTATCCAATGACGTGGTAGAAGGATTCCCACGTGTTCCTGTCTTTTTGAAGCGATGTGAATATATTTAAATTTGTCATTCCAGTTCTTCTCGACTCTCTCTTAAATTACATCTGACTCCAATTGTAAAAACCTCGATGTTGTATTCATTACTTAGTTATTCATATTTTGATACTTTTGGTCTTCTATACTTGATTAATTATAATTTATTCTATACTTTAAATTGCGCTAGTTCATTCGGATTCCGTGTCGAGCCTGTGTGCGCAGATCTCACGGTCACAAACTCGCCAGTCTTGGTCATTAGCCAGAGGTAATGGACTGATACTATTTAGACGACCGCCCCATGCTTACCCTTTCCTAAATAGTGCTTTATTTAGTCCCCTTAGATAGTAACACTTAGTTATAGTAAGGTTCTTTCTAGTCAGAGGTCATGACCACTAAAATCTACAGAGACAGACCAGTAATATCTGAGTAGAATTAGCTTTATATAATCATGCCATAGTTTCCTATGTACACGTCAACTAGAGTAAGATTACAATAACCAGAGGTTCAGACTTCCCCCTATTTAGACTTGGTCCATAAATGGTATTTCCTGTCGAGCATGTACGCACTAAGTACACCAACTAGAGCCAAGTCATTAACCTGGTCTCTTAGCTCCCGTAGATAGTAAGGGAAGTACACTCTAAATACACTGAACTTAATGCCAAATTGTTAGCCTGTACTAACCTGGTGGCAGATTTGCTGTAACAAGGACTTACGGTAATTTACTAGAGATAATAATTTCAGAATATAATAAAGTCTAATAATTTATTTAACCAGGTATGAAAACATCCAAATCCAACACTACTATTAATAATAAGAAATAATTACATTCAACATTACATTCCAGTCAAATCCAAAACATTATAACATAACATGAGAGAGACAACACTTACATACCAGGTAGAGAAAAACTACACACAGTGATGGTGTGGGAGATCTGTCTACAGATTCCCTGACTCTTTGCCCAGCTCTCCCCTAAATACCCGGATGCTCTGTGGGTCCACCAAAAGGTGCTGTTTGTGATTATAATTTGATGTTTGTGGAAGGATGTACCTCATTTACATACAGGAGATCATTTGAGTGAGGGACCTTGGGAGAGTTTGCCTTTAACGGCATGTACCATTTTATTTGAACTGCTGTTGAGGGAATGAGAACATAATTTCCAGTCACACTGAGACCTTTTGTGTAACTCAGTAAACATGTCTAGGTGACATCTTATTCGCATTGAAACGTTATGTAATGTATATTGACCTTGGGTGTGTTTAAGTTATCTCGACACGGAGAGAGAGAAGGGTGTGAGGAGAGGAAGTGAGGATCTTCCAGGCTCCACTCAGCAAGATGTGCTATCTCAGGTGTGGATGCTAATTTTGATGTACAGTTCCCTCCGAAACTATTGGAACACGAGGCCGAGTCATTAGACGTCTGGGTTCGAGATGAGAAGATGGAGATGAGACGAGAGTTCAGGATTTCAGTTTTTATTTCCTGGTGTTTATGTCTAGACGTGTTAAACACCATAAAACACAACCTTCCGTATCAGAACACACCATTTTTAGTTGAGCAAAAGTATAGGAACAGATCAGTCTTAAGGTAAGTAAATAACACTAAATAATTGGTTGCATTTCCCGTACCTGAAATAACTGCATCAATCCTGTAACTCACTGACACCGTGATGTTTTAAGAGTGGATCTGATGCATGTCTGATCTAGGACCACATACGACACTGGCTAAGGTCTGATTTGAAATGATCCAGCAGTTGGGAAAAGAATCAGATCTGTGTGACATTCAGGCAGAAAATCAGATGTGATGAAGAAAATAAAGAGATTGTGTAAGTCACTCTGGAGAAGAGGTACACAGTTGTAGTTTGTCTTTCGGCTGTGTAGCACGGACACCAGCGCTCTTGAGGAAAATGTGTAACTACAATGACTGAGGAGAATAAAAATTGTTGATCGACACTGACGCTGTTTCTAATCACTGCATGAGTCGCGCAGTAGGTTCTCCTGGAGTTCCAGACATGTTTGGAGCTGTGTGTAATTGTTTCATGTGGCGTCGTGTGTTCTTTATATCGTGTGTGTTCTTTCCTTATCTTTGATTCTGTGTTTGAACAGTTGATCGTGTAGCTTCCTGTTTGTAGGAGGACGGACACAGTAACGTAGCTCTGCTGATCACGCCTGCCTCGTGTTGTCTGTATAAAGTCTCTGACTCTGAGACTCTTCTGCACTCGTCGTTCAGTGAACATTGTGTTCCTCTGCTACGTCTGCGTCCATCATGAAGTTCCTCAGTGTGGTTCTCCTTCTGCTTCCACTCTCGCTCTGTTTGGCTGTAGTCGTGGATGATTTTACTGTGAGCTGTCCAGGGTTCTTCGCTACTCCGAATCATGTCGTTTCTCCTCCTACGGGTTTTACTGGGACTCAGTATAAACGGATCTGTCAAACTCTAAATAATAAAGCTGAATTCGCGACACTTTATGACACGACGTACAGGATCCCAGTTTACTCAGCATACAGGTTTACCGGACTAATGAAGTGTAACAGATTGGACAAGTGGCATACTGAACCTGAGGTATGTGTAACTCACTGTATCTTATAACTTATAACTATTTATTTTATAACTTATGTAACTTATTTTATGATTTTGCTATTTTATAATCAATAATAATAATGATAATGATAATAATAATAATAATAATATATTTTAATGAATGTTAATATATTATATGGTATTATATTAGTCTTCTGGAGACTCTCACACTTTCTTCTGTCTGTTTTTCAGCTAATGCCAGATAAGAGTTAGTAATGAATCTATTACAGAATAGGATCACTTCTTCACTGACACACAAACACTTTTCTACTGATACAGTAATGCAGAAATCAGAAAATACACATCTAAGACAAAATTAATATTATGAAAATGTGTGTGTGTGTGTGTGTGTGTGTGTGTGTGTGTGTGTGTGTGTGTGTGTGTGTGTGTTCCCCTGATGTAGCTGGAAGTTGGAATGCAGGATCAAAACCAGAAAACTTGTCTAGTTAATCAGGCTGTGAACGGAGATTATAAATATTCTGGCTATGATAGAGGACACCTGGCTCCAGTTTTCCATGCCACCTCACAGGACTGTGCTGATGCCACCTTCACGCTGACCAACGCTGCTCCACAGATCCACTTATTCAACCAGAAATGGTCTGATTATGCAGAGAGTACCGTGGCTAATGTACTGAATACAGATTGCATTAATGTAGGCCTGCGTGCATTTGTAGTAACTGGGGTTGTGCCGGATAATAAAAAAATGAATAATAGAGTGCAAATTCCCAGTCACTTCTGGACGGCATTCTGCTGCCTTGATAACAATAATAAAACTATACGCTCAAGTGCATATTATGGAGAAAAAGATGAGTCTGAAAAAGAAAAGAATGAGTCTGTAAAAGAAAAGGATGAGTTTGTAGTGTATCGGTGGAGTGTGAAGGACATGGAGACAGAGTTAACACAGCTGTATAAGATACATGTCAATAACATCCCTGATTTCCGCTTCACTTTGTTTGCTGGAAAATGTTATACAGAAACTGAACCAATGGAAAAACAATTAGTTGAAAAGCCAGCAAAGCGTAAAAAAGGAACCAAATACTGTAAATCAAATAAACGTCGAAAATTGTAAAGAAATTTAAAGCAGGAACGATGTTGAACTAGTGGAAAGTCAGAGTGTTGAATGGTTTCAGCGTCTGTCCTGTATGTTTCCCATTCAGTGGAACAACTTCTACACACATACACTTAAAAAAATGAAAACTAATCAGAAATCACTCATGTGTTGATTGACATGTTGTTGTACTTTTAATCAGTTTATTTCTGTCACTAAATTGGGATCAGATCATTTATCATGAATCACTGAATTGCAGTTTGATTTTCTGCAGAATTCGACATCAATAAAGAGCATCCAATTAAACCGTGTCTCCTCTTACTTACTGCCGTATAACATCTGGAGCATAGCTATGGGACATTAACACTTATTAAATGTACACTAGAATCTCACAGATATTTTCTGGAGCAAAATAATAATAATAAAAAGATCTACAAACATCTGGACATTCATTTTTGAGTCATTTTTTTGTTTTGTTTTTAAAAACCTTAGATTTCGGGAGGACGTAACTGACTGGTTACATACAAAAAGTTTCTGAACTGGAAATAAATCATGAGGAATTGTGCATTTTAATAAGAGACAACAAAACAAATTCTGGGAAATCCCCACCCTGAGTTAAAAAAAAAAAAAGCTCAAGATTATTAAAAGGAAAAATGCCCCCCCAAAAAACCCCTCTTAAATATTTATTTGATAAATGTAATCTTCAGAGAGAATTATTTTCATTTATTTTATTTTAGACTTTAAGTAGATTGTTTTTTACTGTGATTAATAAAAACTAAAACATTTTGCTTTACTGCAAGTGTGTGTTTTAAATCTTGTGCCTGGTCTGTAAAACTTCTTGTCAGCACATGATGGAAGTAATATCCCACACTGCCGGTCATTTTTCTCTTCTCCCCTCTTCATTATTTAAAATAAATAATATAAAAATCTAAACTTGAAATGTGTGCAGACTTTTGTCCTTATGCCATAGATTAAACATTCTTTAAAAAAAAGTTCTACATATTTTGTTATTTGTACAAGTAAGAAAAAAAAATATTTTAAATGAACTAGAACACGTTTAACGCGTTTTTTTTCATGTGATTTCATGGCTCCTTGCCGCTAGGCGGCAGCAGTGTGTGTTTACACTCAGTGACGCGGCGCTGTAACAGCAACAAAGAGGACCTTACTAAAACAGTCCTATTAATCGATTTTATCAAATCGATCAAGAGGTTTTAAAACATTTTACACCTAAAATCACATTTCAGTACGTTATAGAACGGTTTATAATGTTAAAGTGTCTTTTTAATTTTAGCGTCTGGCTTTAATTCTTGAGTAAAAAGTAGAAATTTATTCAACGAAAATCTGGGTATCGACTTGTTATGTGTTATCTTGGACAGTGTCGAAAACAGCGCCATCTGGTGGTTAGTAAAATAAATGAAGCTGTCAAAAGCCTGTGGAAGAAACTCGGTCAGATGAAGCAGAAATAGCACACTCTGTAGATCATTTCAATGTTATGTGCACAAATAAAAGTCTAACACGTGTGTGTGTGTGTGTGTGTGTGTGTGTGTGTGTGTGTGTGTGTGTGTGTGTGTGTGTGTGTGTGTGTGTGTGTGTGTGCATGCCTCTAACTATGACTTTGCCCGTCTTTCGATATGCATCTGTCTGTCTGCGTGCTTGTGGGTCTGTCTGTCTGTCTACACACAAGCCTGTCTGTCTGGCTGAGTGTGTATCTGTCTGTCTCCACTTGTGCATGTGTGTCTCTCTGAGTGTGTATGCCTGTATGTGCACATCTGTCTGTCTGTGAACTCAAGGGTTCACATACTTTTCCCAAAAGCACTATGAGGTTTTTTTTTGGTTGTTCTCAATAAAGACATGAAAGATCAGAATTTATTTTGTGTTATTATTTTAGGCACATTATATTTGTTAATACTCTTGACTTAGATGAAGATCAGATCACATTTCATGACAAATTTATTCAGAAAACCATGAAATTCCAAAAGGTCCACATACTTTTTCTTGCCTCTGTGTATATATATTAGTGTGATAACCCTTTGCCTTCAATAATGCCTCAGTAGCCTCAGGTACACTGCGTACAGTTTCTATTACACAGCGCGCGCTGTAGTGTTTGGGATTATTAAAATATTTTTGTCTCTGTACTCCACAGCTTGAAATTTGCACTCTAACAATTCACGTGTGGTCACAGGATACATTCTCAGATCTTAATAACGGATATTTTATACATTTAAGTCAAAACCATTTATAAATTACAGCACTTTTTTTATACATAAGCCCCCTCTTCGAGGCACCGTGAAGTCTGGGACGTTGGGCTTCGCGGTGTTTCTGATTACTCAGGTGTGGAAGTCAAGGAAACCTTTATAAGACTGAGAAATAAGAAGAAAAACCATCAGAGACCTCAGATTGACCGAAATCGACTGTTTGGAACATTATTAAGAAGAACGAGAGAACTGATAAGCTTTGTAGCTATAAAGGGAATAATCCGTGACCAATAGGCCGAGGAAGACCTTCTCACCATAATGATTAGTTGTGGCATTCCGGACCTCCAGGAAACGTGGGAAACATAAAAGGCTTATCCGAATCCCAGAGAGCCAGGTCTGTGTTTTTACTGGGTTTGCATGATACCACCGGAGATGAAAATAAGATGATGCCAACGCGGTGATCATCACACGACTTACAGAAGCCATTTTTCCAGAACACGGCACATGGAGGTACGTCGAAGGGTGTCGGCTGTCTTGTCACGGTGCATGAAGGGAACAGAAACGTGTATAAGTTGTCAGTACTGGATGTACATGTATATATTATTTACTGTACTTAATATTAAGTTGAATATACACAGTACACTGTGTGTGTAAAGGTTCTATAAGCAGCTCTTGTTAAGACGGAATATTAACAGAAAGCGGATAAACGCTTTTGCCTTTGCATCACGGAGTCTTGCTGCTTGCTCAACATAAAGGGACTGGAAAGTTGTGCAGTCCTGCAATGATGCCAATTACAGAAGTGAAGCTAAAAGTTCCACAAGCTACTTCTAATAACTTCTACACATCTTCTGGGAACTGTTTTTGTACATTTTATTTGCAGCCGTGGATCTTCTGAGTAATCCTCCTGAACCCCAACATCCAGTAACAGAGCTGTATACACTGACGCTGTTTCTAATCACTGCATGAGGCGCGCAGTAGGTTCTCCTGGAGTTCCAGACATGTTTGGAGCTGTGTGTAATCGTTTCATGTGGCGTCGTGTGTTCTTTATATCGTGTGTGTTCTTTCCTTATCTTTAGCTTCCTGTTTGTAGGAGGACGGACACAGTAACGTAGCTCTGCTGATCACACCTGCCTCGTGTTGTCTGTATAAAGTCTCTGACTCTGAGACTCTTCTGCACTCGTCGTTCAGTGAACATTGTGTTCTGCTACGTCTGCGTCCATCATGAAGCTCCTCAGTGTGGTTCTCCTTCTGCTTCCACTCTCGATCTGTTTGGCTAGAGTTGTGAATGATTTTACTCAGAGCTGTCCAGGGTTCTTCGCTACTCCGAATGATGTCGTTTCTCCTCCCACGGGTTTTACTGGGGATCGCTTTAGAAAGATCTGTCAAACGCGAAATGATCAAGCTGAATTCGCGACACTTTATGACACGATGTACAAGATCCCAGTTTACTCAGCATACAGCTTTGCTGGACTAATGAAGTGTAAAAGAAATGATAAGAACAACTGGTATATTGAACCTCAGGTAAGTGCAACTTAGGTTACTGTATCTTATAACTATTTAATTTATAACTTCTGCAACTTATTTTATGATCAATAATAATAATAATAATAATAATAATAATAATAATATATTTTAATTAAATAATTAAATCATTTTAACACTCACTCATAATAATAATAATGAATAACTATTATTTTAATTAAATTTGAGTAATTGTAAAATAAATACAATAATATTTTGTTTATAAAAAATATATATTATAATACAATCCACAATACTAAACATTATTATTATTATTATTATTATTATTATTATTATTATTATTATTATTATTATTATTATTTAAATATCTTTTTTACTGATCCAGTAATGCAGAAATCATCAAATACACATCTAAGACAAAATTTGTATTATGAAAAAATAGAGTACCCAAGACTTTTGCACTGTAATGTGTGTGTGTGTGTGTGTGTGTGTGTGTGTGTGTGTGTGTGTGTGTGTGTGTGTGTGTGTGTGTGTACCCCTTATATAGCTGGATGGAAACTTGGGGCCAAACATGGATACTGAGTCTTCTGTGAGAAATATAGTTAATCAGGCTGTGAACGGAGATTATAAATATTCTGGCTATGATAGAGGACACCTGGCTCCAGTTTTCCATGCCACCTCACAGGACTGTGCTGATGCCACCTTCACGCTGACCAACGCTGCTCCACAGATCCACTTATTCAACCAGAAATGGTCTGATTATGCAGAGAGTACCGTGGCTAATGTACTGAATACAGATTGCATTAATGTAGGCCTGCGTGCATTTGTAGTAACTGGGGTTGTGCCGGATAATAAAAAAATGAATAATAGAGTGCAAATTCCCAGTCACTTCTGGACGGCATTCTGCTGCCTTGATAACAATAATAAAACTATACGCTCAAGTGCATATTATGGAGAAAAAGATGAGTCTGAAAAAGAAAAGAATGAGTCTGTAAAAGAAAAGGATGAGTTTGTAGTGTATCGGTGGAGTGTGAAGGACATGGAGACAGAGTTAACACAGCTGTATAAGATACATGTCAATAACATCCCTGATTTCCGCTTCACTTTGTTTGCTGGAAAATGTTATACAGAAACTGAACCAATGGAAAAACAATTAGTTGAAAAGCCAGCAAAGCGTAAAAAAGGAACCAAATACTGTAAATCAAATAAACGTCGAAAATTGTAAAGAAATTTAAAGCAGGAACGATGTTGAACTAGTGGAAAGTCCGAGTGTTGAATGGTTTCAGCGTCTGTCCTGTATGTTTCCCATTCAGTGGAACAACTTCTACACACATACACTTAAAAAAATGAAAACTAATCAGAAATCACTCATGTGTTGATTGACATGTTGTTGTACTTTTAATCAGTTTATTTCTGTCACTAAATTGGGATCAGATCATTTATCATGAATCACTGAATTGCAGTTTGATTTTCTGCAGAATTCGACATCAATAAAGAGCATCCAATTAAACCGTGTCTCCTCTTACTTACTGCCGTATAACATCTGGAGCATAGCTATGGGACATTAACACTTATTAAATGTACACTAGAATCTCACAGATATTTTCTGGAGCAAAATAATAATAATAAAAAGATCTACAAACATCTGGACATTCATTTTTGAGTCATTTTTTTGTTTTGTTTTTAAAAACCTTAGATTTCGGGAGGACGTAACTGACTGGTTACATACAAAAAGTTTCTGAACTGGAAATAAATCATGAGGAATTGTGCATTTTAATAAGAGACAACAAAACAAATTCTGGGAAATCCCCACCCTGAGTTAAAAAAAAAAAAGCTCAAGATTATTAAAAGGAAAAATGCCCCCCCAAAAAACCCCTCTTAAATATTTATTTGATAAATGTAATCTTCAGAGAGAATTATTTTCATTTATTTTATTTTAGACTTTAAGTAGATTGTTTTTTACTGTGATTAATAAAAACTAAAACATTTTGCTTTACTGCAAGTGTGTGTTTTAAATCTTGTGCCTGGTCTGTAAAACTTCTTGTCAGCACATGATGGAAGTAATATCCCACACTGCCGGTCATTTTTCTCTTCTCCCCTCTTCATTAATTAAAATAAATAATATAAAAATCTAAACTTGAAATGTGTGCAGACTTTTGTCCTTATGCCATAGATTAAACCATTCTTTAAAAAAAAGTTCTACATATTTTGTTATTTGTACAAGTAAGAAAAATTAAAAAAAAAAAAAAAACTAGAACACGTTTAACACGTTTTTTTCATGTGATTTCATGGCTCCTTGCCGCTAGGGGGCAGCAGTGTGTGTTTACACTCTGTGACGCGGCGCTGTAACAGCAACAAAGAGGACCTTACTAAAACAGTCCTATTAATCGATTTTATCACATCGATCAAGAGGTTTTTGTTGGCTCGAATTTAGCCTATTACCCAAAAACATTTAAAATTCAACTTAGAAGCCAATACTCACATCTACCTCTGAGACCAGTTGGAGATAGAAAAAATACACCAGCCGTGAGTGAGAAGAAGCAAGGGTCCAGCTTTATTGTTTCATTCCACCACACGAGATCCACACCGATGAGAATTCTCAGAAGTGATCCCAATATCCTGAGCTTAAGCTCCAGTATTTATACTGTATTTACACACTAGATAACCCATAGGTTTCCAGAAAAGGCCTATTTCACTTACCCATAGAATTGAAACCAGGGGTTTTAATTTACACATAAAATCAGAACCCAGGCATTTCCAACAACCCAGGAAACAAAAACCCAGAGTTTCTAGTTACCTAGGTTGTCAAAAACCAGGATTCTCATTTACCCAGGTTGTCAAAAACCAGGATTTTCATCCACCTAGGTTGTCAAAAACCAGGATTCCCAATTCCCTAGGTAAAAAAAATGACGTAAGCAAGACGACTAAACAACCGGGAGGGACCTTGGTCTAATCGTTATCTTGAGGGGGGGGGGGGGGGGGGGGGGCAGCCACCCTTATAACTGGCTTTCTTCATGGTTCTCTAAAAATTAAGGCTTTCCTTGCGAGACGAGAATCTTCACCATCTGAATCATGAGTAAGTTATATTTTCCTTTTTTTCCTGTATTTCTCGTTTATAATTTATTTTCATATTTGCACTATATTTCTTAGTTTATATATATTTATACTACTTGAAAAGCGGTTTACTGTACTTCCAACTTCTTAATATCATTACAGTTCTACTGTCCTGCATATCCTACTATTCTGTTTTTTATAGAGTTTCTCTATTACTATAAGATTTTATTAAAGTTATTCATGTGTGTGTATGTATGTTGTGTCTACTTGCCCGCACTTGACTGTACGAGTGTGTGTGTGTGTGTGTGTGTGTGTGTGTGTGTGTGTGTGTGTTTTTTAGCACTCCTCAGCTCGTACACTTCTTTTTGACTTTTTTTTTGACTATTACTGCTCTTAAATTGCTCGTAATTCCAATCTGTCAATGTCCGCCTAATCCCGCTTCTATGTGTCTAGGTGCCCGTTTTTCCTTCTTCTCCCTCATGTTTATTTTATGACATTTTTTATCCACAACATTTCCCCCTCTGAGGCTGTGAAGCCTCATACACTACCTTAATTAAGCGGGTATCTGTGGAGGAACTGGTTCTGCCGCACCCCATGGCCGTCCCCCGCTAGCTGTTGGAGGATTACTCTAACAAGGCCATAATCCCTGCGCCCGTCGTCCCCGTAATCCAATGGGTCCCTTACATTAACCACTTCTACGCAACACTGATCCGAACAGGAGCTGAGGAGGTTTTGTAGACCTGGTGGGAGACGTGCTAGTGTTGTGCGCCCCGGGGTCTCATAGTAGATTGGCAGCTGGAGAATGGGCCTTAGGACCCCCCTACATCCACTTTGCGCCGGACATGTGTAGATGTACCTAGCCATAACTCTTAACCCTTAACTTACTTCTCCTTTTAACTATGTATATATATATCTCATTTCGAATTTAACTACCTTGATTTTACGTTTGTTTGCCTACATCGATTATAAGATTAACTGAGTTCCCCTAATCATTTATTACTACTACTACTGCCGTACGTATGAGTACACTACAGTAACTAACTACTCCACTTGATCTACACGTCCCTATCTTTCTCAACTAGGCCTGTCAGCCCACAGTTTTGTATTTGTCGGGACCTGCAGATTCTTGCTTCCCCTCAAAAACCAAACCCCAGTCTTTCGCAGTCAGGGGTGGGCGAAAAAACCTCTTACGAGGAAAAATTCCCACCCTGCCAGCACCATGTGCTCAGCAGCACCATTATACTTTTCTGTGCCTGATTGCGTCACATTTTTTTTGCCCATCACATTACATGTCATGTCACATATCACAGCATTTTATAACACTCGGCATAACAGTCTCTATCGGCAGTATCCCTCTGTATTCCAGTTGTCTTCGGCTCAAGCACTTTACGTACTGTAGAGAACCACCCTTTGGGGAGAGGTTAGGCTAGCACTTACACCCAGGGTATGGATCATCACATCTTCTTCTCACCCCTCAGGGTTCAGTAGATCTGCAACACAAATGAACATATAGAAAACACCAATAGGTCCCGTTTGTCTCGGATAGGCCCATTACCTTGCCACTACCTTGTACAAACGGGTCCTTGCGCCCCCTTTCCCATCAGTCCTGGCTCATGTCCCGTCTCATGTTCTCGTAGACGCTGGTGTTGCTGCTGTCACTGCTCATTGACCCCTGTCTGTCGCTGCTGTCGCTGCTCATTGTCTCCCGTCGCATGGTCTCAATCACCACCCCCCGTTGAGGCGGTAACGCCTCACCCTTAACAACATACTGGCCAGAAAAGGAGGCTGAGGACATCACCATCCGCTGTGCGCAGGGGATCACACAGCAGGCCACCAGAGCCACAAGGAGAAGGAGGACGAACGGACGCTCCCAAGCGGGTCAGGGTAGCAGTCCAATCTCCAGAAAGAAACCAGGAGAGCCACGGCGGGAGGCGGAGACTAGACCCAAAGCCGGAGTTAGCCGCTTGCTCCGTCTGGAGGGCTTGTAGTTGGCCCAGGACCTTGGAGAGGGCTCCCTCAGAACCAGTGTGCAAAGGGATTGCAGCACAGCACTCGGGACCAATCATTGTACAGACACCTTCCTCCGGGGCCCGCATCTGGTCCAGGACAAAACGGTTCTGAGCAGCCATGAGGGAAGTGGCATGGAGCTGATCACGGACCAGTCCGAGAGCACTCAGCGAGTAGTTAATGAAGCGTTGCTCGTTGTACCACATGTAATTAATCCATGCCACATTGCGGTTGATCTGCACGGCCGGGAGCAAAATAGACGCTACACCACTGCCAACGGCCTCCATGGCTCTGTAGCGAGCAGGAACGCCAACGGGGGTACCCCCAAAGTCAAGATGGATGGTCTCATCAGCAGCCCAGTCAGAATAGTTCGCTGCATCAGCGTCACGGACATACTGAGTCCATAGGGCCACGTCGCGGCGTGAACGGGACCGGCCGGATGACGGTCGGTCAGCCACCAACAAAACACGGGTCTTACCATCCAACCTAACCGGGGCGCAGCATCCCTGCCACTCCGCAGGCAAGGTCTGGCGTACACGTTGGCCCCCGCAAAACCAGAACACATCCGCAAGGGGAACAGTACCACCACTAAGATCAGGTAGGGGAATTACCACGTTGGGGGTGCGTGGGGGTGAATCACAAACAGGGGGTTTCAATTTGCAAATCATTAGCGAACAGGGAGACATTACATCGGGCAGACACATTTCCCACAGGATATACGCCAACAGAGGAGCAGAGGCAGATGGGAAAGAATGAGGGCAGAGACGGTTGGACACGGACAAAAGTCGACACTTGGGTGGTTACAGGGTGAAAAAGGCATGAGGAGCTTGCATTGTGCATCCACGATGGGCCAAAATCAGCAGAAAGGGCCCCAAGGAGGCACACAGTAGGACACAAAAAATCAACAGAATAGGGGTTGGTGAGGCATTCTGTGAGGTTCCCCATAGGCAGCATAAAATGGGGGGTGAGGCTACGATCATGACATACGAGACACGAGCGATCCGTCACAGATCGAGCAGTGTGGACCATCCATGCCATATACATGTTACTCTGCTCCTCCGTGAGCGAGGTGTTAGCGGTAGAGATTGAATAATATTGTAATTTCATTAATTTATGTGTGATCGGAGTTGACATCGGGGCAATGAGGAGGGGGTGGAGAGCCCGGGATGCGAAGGGTGACCCTGTACTATCATGGTAAGAACATGCCGTAGCCGAGCAAAGGAACGGTAGCCACAGGGGGCCAATCGTGGGCAGCTCGAAGGAGCACCTACTCGTCCGTGCCCTACCAGTAATTCTAAGATGTCCTACGCGAATCTCCACAGACCGAGCTGGGGAGAAAGTGAATGAGGCCAAATAGGGACTTCTCCCAATCAGGGACTCTTCATGGGCGAGTCTAAGGAGAGCTAACGCGCACATCGAGTTACGGGAACCTATAGTGGAGCCAGGGGCCGTCCAGGATCGAACACGCCTAATACGAGGATAGAGGGCTGTGCGGGAAGTAGCAGTCGCTAGTGGGCGTAATGTATGATAGGAATCCAGGGCATTTCTTTTAAACATTGGGTCGTAGAAAAAGAAAAAGAGTGCTATTAGCCCTGCTGTAAAAATCAGTTTACCCACATACGTGCTACTATTCTGTGGAGCTTGTTCCACCGGTCCCCTCCGGAACCGGGGGTAGGGGAGTGCACAAGGATTCATGCGGAGACTGACGTTCAGGAGTAAGCTCGGGTAAGTTCAACTGTGCTGCTAGAGACTGTAGCGTATCTGAGTTGATTAGGCTCAGAGGCAAAGCGGGGTCGTCAAGGTCCTGACAGAGAGTGGCAAATGTAGACAGAAAATCCTCCGTTGCTGGGGTTACAACTTCCTGTGGGCAGATAACTACACCCGTCACTTCTACTTGGGGCGTGAGAACGGTGAGGCTACTGGCATCAGACTGAGACAGTCTATCGAGTTTTTCCACAGCTCGCCGCTTATTCTGGGCTCGAGTGCCGTAGGCAGGGCTCAGGGATGCACCCGAATCACTGTCACTATCAGTGAACACCACTGCCCCAGTGGGCTTCCTTGTACTGTCTAGTCTTGAGGTCGATGGTTGTTCGTCGGTAGTGTCTTGCAGTAGCGGTCCCTTACCTGGTTCGGCGCTGCTGCAGTGGTTCAAGTGATACCAGTAATTCCTCCCCTCTACTTTCACAGCCGTGGGGGTTGCAGCGACCACGGTGAATGGTCCTTCCCGACGTCCCGCAAGGGGGCTCTTTCTCTTGAAAACACGAATGTATACCTGGTCCCCCGGTGCCACTAGGCGCACGTCCTCCCGTACCTCGCTCTCTCCATGGACTGCCTCACGAACCTGTGAATACAAATGTCTATGGATTTTGGTGAGGGTTCGCACATAATCCTGCATTTCGTCCTCCAATTGTGCCAAAGACGGCCCTGTGTATGGACCTCGGGTGAATGCCATAGGCATTGGGCGCCCAGTAAGCATTTCATGAGGAGTCAAGTGCGTCATACGATTGGTCTGAGAACGCATCTTCATCAAGGCCAGTGGTAAGGCCTGTACCCAGTTCAGGCGAGAGCTCTCGCATATTTTTGCCAGTTTATTAACTAGGGTACCATTCACTCGTTCTACCATGCCCTGGGATTGAGGATGATACACACATCCTAGCTTATGATCTATCCCCAAGGCAGGTGCCACATTGTCAATGACGTTATTCACAAAGTGGGTACCGTTGTCCGAACTCAGAAAATCTGGAATACCGAACCGGGGAATGACTTCGCGACATAAAAATTTAGCCGCGGTCCTTGCATCTTCCTTGGAAGTTGCAGCTGCCTCCATCCACCTGCTGAAGCGGTCTACTATTACTAGAATGTAGCGCTTCCCTTCTTTCCGGTTGTCTGCTCCCATGTCTACATAATCCATCATTATATGCCGGAACGGTCCCGTCGGCGGGGGAATATGTCCTAAAGGAGCAGTGAAGTTCTTTCGCACATTGTTCTTGATACACACTTCACATCTATTCAACGCATAGTCCACCATACTGGCCAGAAATGGGGACCACCATTCCTGACGGATTTTTTGGATAGTTTCGGTTCTATGGGCATGATCCAAGCCATGGGCTTCTTTGATCAAGAGCGGGAGGTAACTGGCTGGGGCTATACACAATCCTTCTATGCTGCGCCACAATCCAGTACCCGCCTCTTTTCTCGCCCCCCGTTTTATCCACGCCGATACTTCAGCCACACCTGCGGTGTTCTGCAGCTCCACCAAGTGGGCCACATTGTCTACCTGCGGATGCCGCATCGGACTTTCCCCAGGCTGAGTTAGGGCCATCATCTGCCCCGTCATAGCATATAGTAATAGCATATAGTAAATCTGAAATTGCTTCCCCGTGGGTCACGGCGGTCCCATCTGCCCGCTGGAATCCCCTTTGAGCCCAGATTGGTCCAAACACATGGCAGACTCCATGAGCATAGGCTGAGTCCGTATATATATTGCAACTCTCATTACGGCCCAAATTACATGCAGCTGTCAACGCCCGTAGTTCAGCTAGCTGGGCCGAGCAGGGTTGGGGGAGCGGAACACTCATCACTACCTCAAACGTCGCCGGGTTTCGTCGTGCTTCTACTACTGCCAACCCAGCCTTATTGCCCGTATCAGTACGATAACAGGAACCGTCCACAAAATACGTATGCTTAGCATTATCAATAGGGCAGTTCTCCAAATCTGAACGCGCTTTCAAAAATATCTCTGATACCGCTACGCACTCATGGGGTACACCATCTATCGGGGTTACCAGTTTATCGGCCGGATTCACCGTGGTGCACCGTTCTATGGTGAGCTCCGGGGCTGACAGAATGGAGTCATATCCTGTTCGACGGGAGTTCGTTATCACAAAGGTCTGACTCGTTAGGAGCGCATGCAGTGCATGGGTCGTATATAATGTAACTGGGTGCCCCATGGTGATTGAGGACGCTTTCTGATATGCAAATGCGGCCGCTGCCAAAGACCGATAACAGGGGGGCATCCCTTTTTCCACGTTATCAAGAGCCGTGCTGTAATAGGAGATGGCCTGTTTTCCCATCCCTTGTTGCTGCTGGGTTAGGACGGCCGATGCGTACCCCTTTCTTTCGGATACATAGAGGTGAAAAGGTTTGCTATAATCTGGGTTAGCCAATGCAGGAGCGGTCATTAAGGCCATTTTAATATCTGCGAGTGCAGCTAGAGCTTCAGGAGTCCAGACGAGGGGGGCATTTGGCTGTGATTGGTCTGCTGCCTTAATCATATCCCGTAATGGTTGGACCCTTAGCGCGAACTCACATATCCATGGACGACTGAACCCCGCCATTCCTAGAAATGCCAACATCTGTCGCACCGTGGTTGGCTGTGGGGCCTTGCGTATGGCCTCTACATGCTTTGGTGCTATAGTACGGCTTTCTCCCTCTAACACACGACCTAGGTATTCCACCTTTTGTCTACAAAATTGCAACTTTTCTTTACTTACTTTGTGGCCATTTTCGGCCAACATTCTTAGAACCTTTAGAGAGTCGTGCTGGCATTGCTCTTTAGACGCACTACAAATCAAAAGGTCGTCGACATATTGCAAGATGGTGCTACGGCACTCCAGGGCTGAGAGGTCTTGAGCCAGTACCTGATTAAATATGGATGGGCTTTCACAGTATCCCTGCGGAAGTCTAGTGTATGTGTACTGCTGCCCTTCGTATGTGAAAGCAAACAAATGCTGTGAGTCTGGGTGCAGTGGCACGCTAAAAAATGCTGAGCATAAATCTATGACAGTATACCATTTGGTCCCTTCTGGAATGTTCGACAATAGGGTGTGTGGGTCTGGCACTACTGGTGTTTCCGGTATCACAATTTGGTTAATAGCACGCAAATCATGTACTAGCCTCCACTTCTCTGAGTCAGGTTTTCTAACTGGAAAAATGGGGGTATTGCACTGACTTCGCGTGGAGATTAGAACTCCGGCCTCTACCAATCCGTGTATTGTGGGCCGTATGCCTTCTCTAGCTTGCACTGACAACGGATACTGTTTCTGGTAGGGCAACCTTGCATTCTCTTTTACCTTAATCTGAGCTAGGTCGGCGGATTTAACCAACCCTACGTCGGTCGGATGTTTTGTCCATAGCTGTTCTGGAATAGTTTTCAGTATTTCCTCATTGTCCTGATCTTTTGCTGCCTTAACTGCCATTTGTAAACCACTCCGGTCCGTGTTCGTGCATATGCAGACACTAGTGGCCACGGCGGTATCAACTGCTGTTACTGAGATTCGCACAAACTTTCCATCAGGCGACTTGTGCAAGGATGGATTGGTAGTTGGCTTCCACTCTTGTACTTCTTTTGCCTGCCCTATCATTGGCTCTACCTCTTCCCGTTCCAGGCCTTTGGTGACCATGAGTGTGACATGGGGCGCTGTCCCTTCCAGCTGATACCAGTTAGCGATTCTATCTGGGAGCTTTATAATAGCCGCCACTCCCTGTGGGCCGCTTATTATTTCCATGGTTTTAATGTCCATTACTTGTCCCTGTTCCATGTCCTCCCAAAGCTGAGCATATTCCTGGTCTCGTCCACCGTCATCATTTTTAATAGTGCAATATAAAGGGGCCTCCACTTCGGTGCAATCGGGCCGCATGTACTGTAACCATGGTTTCCATTCTGCGTATCTGTGCCAGAGTTCCGAGTTAGCTGGATCGGACATCTCTAGCCAGTATACCATCCTCACATTACGGGCGGTGCTAGGTGGCTCGTGCAACAGTAAGAATTGTGTGGATATTGATTTGGGGAAAGTCACCCAAATCCCAGTCGCTTCGCACTGTATCTGAGCTCCCAACTTACACAGGGCATCACGTCCCAGTAAGTTAACAGGCGCTCCTGGCGAATATAACAGTGGTGCTTGTATTGTCACACCATCCAGAGATAGTTCTTGAGGCTCGGTGAATCGTAAGGTCTGTATTTTTCCTGAGAAGCCCATAGTTTGAATAGCCTTACAGGTGAGGGGGAGCTGTGAACCTTCTTTCCCTATACTTGAATATGTAGCTCCAGTGTCGATCATAAAAGGCGCTTGCAAGGTGTTTCCGATCGTCACTGTAACAGTTGGCTCTTGTTCTGGATGCAGTGTGGTGACGGACTGCATGAGCTCCCCCCCGGGCTTCTCTCGGCCTCCTCAACTCTGGCTGGGTCCCGGCTCCCCATAGGGGCCATACATGGGGCCACCTTGGGGTACTGGGGGTAGCGGTTGACACCGAGGTGGCATTCCATAGCTCTCCGGTGCTCTCGGTCCAAGCACCTGACCTCTTCTTTCAGCCCTATCCACGCGGTCTCCCCAAGTTGGTCGTGGGACACGTGGACAATTTCTCCTGAAGTGGCTAGGATCACCGCATCCCCAACACCCTTCAGTTGCCATATCTGGTCTTGGCAAAACCCGACCCCGTCTGTATCCTCGTCCCGTCCCCCAGGCAGGTGGCATTCCCGGGTGCATGGGGGCCCTCATATGATATATGTAATCCATCTGGGCGGGGTGCAGCATAGTAGTTATGTGTGGGACTTGCTGTTGTGGGTGTGCCTGGTATCCATTGGCCAACAGCATAGGGTCAGCCTGTGCTGGGGCTGACGCTTGTGGATGGGGCACCATCACTGCCGCTTGTTTAATGTGCTCCCTCCTCCGTTCCTTCTCTTCCTGTTTAGTCCTGGTCAGTTCGCCGAGCTGTGCTTTATAGAGTTGGCTCATTAGGGTTTCAGTAGCATCTTTAGCTTCTTTTTTCAGCTTCCTGTGTTGCTCCACGTGATGGGTCACATGTGCCAGAAATGAAGCCCATTCCATTGCGTTGAGCCCCACCACTTCCTCTAACTTCTTCTGTACCTCCCCAGGGAGAGCCTTCTTCAGTAGCAGTTTGAACAGTCCCACACTTGCCACTGAATCGTCCCATTTGGCACCCGTTTCATCCCTCCATTTATCTTGAAACTTTTGTATGAAGGTTATCACGTTTTCTTCGTCTTTCAGTTTTATATTTTCAAGCTTCCCAGGGTCCATCTTAGCCGGAAACATACTCCTCACTGCATCCCATATTTCTTGTCGGTATAGGCCAAACGGGATGGCATCAGCCTTGGGGTCGTCTATCAAATCCCTGTGTTCTGCCCCATCGAAAATTTCTTCAGCCCGTCCCTTGCCCACTGTTTGGCAGAAAATGGCTTTGATATCGCCTATCGCCAGGTGCTGTCCTGATGTTTTTTCCTCAAACTGTGTAATCCATTTCTGCCCCCCTTCACACATGTTGGGTAATCGTTGGATCAGGCCCGTTAGGTCCATGAAACTCCAGGGTGCATAATGTAGGGCTTTTCCTTTAACCATGAGGGGCATCATCTGAGTAAGGCTGGGCTCCGACTGGGAGCGGGCATGCGCCAAGCACGCTGTGACACCAGGTTCGAATCTCACTGGGGGCCTCAGGCTTTCCCTGTTCCGTAGTGTTCTAGCTCCGCTAAACTTCAAATCCTCCAAGTCCTCCTCCTCACTGACGTCTTGTTCAACTTTTCCTTCATTGTCTGTTTCAGTCCCCTCGTTCTCAGTCCCCACTTGTTCGTCCAGTTCCATGTCTGAACTTACTTGCTTCTTCTTCTGCTGGTGATATATTAGGACTTTTGAGGCCTTACTCAGGCTTTTCACATGTTTTCCTGCTGACTGGTTCAGTGCTCTTCTCGACCTCTGTGATTTTGACTCTCCCAAACGCGGCTTGTGCGCATACTTATTCTTCACAGCAGTCGCCATTTGGAACGCTTGACCTGCGAGATTCTTCAATTCATCCATTTTACCCACGCCGTATGATATCCCGTCCTCTAGCTGTCGAATCCTGCCCTCCAATTCCTTATCCTCCTCGACAGCATATGGGGAGAGCACCACATCCTCCTCTATACGGACCATCCGCCCCACATTGTCTCTCGGCTCACTTTTTCCTCCTCCTTTGGTATGTGGAGCCCCTCGTGCTCCGTTTCCACCCTCGTGCCCTCTCTCGCTCCGACGACCTTCTTGATTGCCCCTGGTCCCATGCCCCTCCTGCTCCTGAATTTCCTCCAGTTCCTTGTCTTTTTGCTTGTGCACCATCGGCCGTGACCCTGGCCTCGGGGTGCTAGTGCTGGGGGGAATCTCCCTGTGCTCCGGCCACCCCGGAGTGCGGGTCCAGTTTTTCATATACTCCTGTAGTTCCCTGTCCCTCTCCTTGTTGCCTACCTGTGGGAGGTCCAGCCGTGGGCTTTCGCTCTCGACCGGGGTTCTATCCTCGTATTCGGCAGCTCCTTCTTCCATTTTGATACGTTCTCCATCCTCCCGCATGCGATGCCTCATTCTTTGGTATCCGGTGAATGTTCCCTTTATGTCCACCTTAGTTTCCTTCCATTCATCTTCTCTGTCTTCCAGGTCTTGCATCATGTAGAGCCCGGCGGGTGGGGCACTTCCGACAGGTCTCACTGGAGGGCGGTACTGAGGATTATATGAGGGCGGGGCCTCGGCCAATTCCTCCTGAATGGCTTCTTTTATCTTTTTTCCTAGGCTTGCTTCCCTTTCTTCTTTCTTCCGTATCATCGCCTCTGCTCGTTCTCTCTGCCGCCTATCCTTCTCCTTCTCTTCTTTCCCTGCCTCCACAAACCAGTCCACTATCTTCTCTGTCTTCACACATTTCTCCCTCACTCTCAAGCCTTTTTTCTGTTCATTCCATACAACTAATCTCTCTTTCATTATCTGGCATAGCTGTTCATCAAAAGTACCTTCCTCGGGCCATTTCCACACACCACTAGTCTTCTCACTCCATTTTTTACAATAATGTCTAATGTCCTTCTCATCTGTACAGTGTTTGCTTATCACCCTCTCTATCGGGCTCATCTTTTTCTTATATTCAGCCATAACTCTGGTCGTGTCTCACACCTCTCAGCCCTTAAAGTCGGTCGTACACACCCCCTAAATCCACTAAGTTATGCCTCACAGCCAAATGTTTTCCTCCTACCTTGTCCGTTGTTCCCGCCTGCTTAGCCTATCTCGTACCGATTTATGCCCGCTTTTCCCTTCCGTCGGTACTTGGCCCAGCCAGCCTCCCTAGGGACTCACATACACTCAGAGTACATACATTCAATTTACTTATGATGATTAATTAATTAAGTTAAATGATTCAATTACTCTTATAAGTTTTAAGTTTAACTTTAGGTAATTCACACAGCCTCACACAACAGACAATTCTTACATGTTTATAATATTCTTAGACATAATATTTACCTATTCAACATTACCCAATTTTGGGTAATTAAACAAAAATTAAATTGTATTATTATTTGTCATTTAACTGAACAACACCTTCATAATTTATGGAATATAAATGAAAAGGTCCCAATGGACTGACTCCCTGATTTCTCAACAATTTTGTTATATATTACTGGTCTGGAAGTTCTTATTCACCCAATGGGCAGTCTGACAGATGCCTAAAATATTTAAAAAAAAAAAAAAAAAAAATGTTTTTTTTTTTATTTTTTTTTTACAATTCTTGCATGCTCCTCCAGTTTTTAAAACAGCAGTTATTGATACCAATAAAGTTATAATACACACAGTCACACCCGACTCACAGAAAGTCCATATCAGATTCAAAACATTAAAACAAATTTAAAAACAAAAATCTCACACTGTTCTATATTTTCAGCTCAATCTGAAGTGCGCACACACACACATTTTTCTTCTTTTCCTTTTTTCCTTTCCACACAGAAGACAGGCCTGCTTGTGCAGATAAGAACAGATAGGAACACACACATACACCCCTTTCTATCAACAACGTCGGCACACTCATATACACATTGTGTCACACACTCTCTTACACATATTTAGTTATTACATACACACCATTGTGGTCTCAGAATATAAAACGCCTTCACACCAGCTCCGTATGTATGAAGCTTACAGTCACATAAATTAAATACAACTTTTTCAAAAAAAATTTTATTATTATTATTCTCCCTTTTTTTTTTCCCTTTTTTCTTTTTCCCTAAATCTTATCAAGCGTCAAATGTATGGAGCTCTTGTTCAGAGCACTAATAAATACTTTTTCCCTGTCTCCAAAACTTACACGCTCTCACACCACACTCATATTCTAAGCACATATATTTTAAGCACACACATTTGTTAGTACATATTCCATTCATACACCGGGCATGCTGTATTGCACGACCCGGACCTGGGCCCAGGATTTATTCCCCTCTCTATCCAGCCCTGGAATCTAATCTATCTATCTTTTATCTAATCCTTTTCCAGTGGTATTAGGGGTCCCCACCAATGCAGCCGCCACTAGACTGCTAGTCTAGTCTAGTAGCCAGTATCTGGGGTCTGAGGCCTCATTTTCCACCTGCTTTCTATCCAGCCCTGGAGTACTTCTCTATTTCTCTACTCTTTTTTCTACCTTTTTTCCCTTCCTCCAGCGGTATTGCAGGCCTTTCACTCACACAACACATATACCATTTCTTTATTACAATTATAAAAAGTACATTCTACAATCTACACTTCTCTTACCTCTTCTCACTCACTCCAGGTTCTTTTGGAGACCCACTTAGTCTTTCTTCCCACCCCGGGGCTTCTCAATCGTAACAACAGACCACTAAAACAGAGCTTTGACATAACAGGCGTCTGCAATGCCTTTTCCTATACGGCCTGTCTTTTGCTTAGAGAGCGAAGTCCCACGGAAGAGATTCCAGACATATAGATCTTAGCCCAGTCCCATCTGGGTCGCCAAATGTTGGCTCGAATTTAGCCTATTACCCAAAAACATTTAAAATTCAACTTAGAAGCCAATACTCACATCTACCTCTGAGACCAGTTGGAGATAGAAAAAATACACCAGCCGTGAGTGAGAAGAAGCAAGGGTCCAGCTTTATTGTTCCATTCCACCACACGAGATCCACACCGATGAGAATTCTCAGAAGTGATCCCCCCTACCCTGAGCTTAAGCTCCAGTATTTATACTGTATTTACACACTAGATAACCCATAGGTTTCCAGAAAAGGCCTATTTCACTTACCCATAGAATTGAAACCAGGGGTTTTACTTTACACATAAAATCAGAACCCAGGCATTTCCAACAACCCAGGAAACAAAAACCCAGAGTTTCTAGTTACCTAGGTTGTCAAAAACCAGGATTCTCATTTACCCAGGTTGTCAAAAACCAGGATTTTCATCCACCTAGGTTGTCAAAAAATAGGATTCCCAATTCCCTAGGTAAAAAAAATGACGTAAGCAAGACGACTAAACAACCGGGAGGGACCTTGGTCTTATCGTTATCTCGAGGGGGGGGGGGCAGCCACCCTTATAACTGGCTTTCTTCATGGTTCTCTAAAAATTAAGGCTTTCCTTGCGAGACGAGAATCTTCACCATCTGAATCATGAGTAAGTTATATTTTCCTTTTTTTCCTGTATTTCTCGTTTATAATTTATTTTCATATTTGCACTATATTTCTTAGTTTATATATATTTATACTACTTGAAAAGCGGTTTACTGTACTTCCAACTTCTTAATATCATTACAGTTCTACTGTCCTGCATATCCTACTATTCTGTTTTTTATAGAGTTTCTCTATTACTATAAGATTTTATTAAAGTTATTCATGTGTGTGTATGTATGTTGTGTCTACTTGCCCGCCCTTGACTGTACGAGTGTGTGTGTGTGTGTGTGTGTGTGTGTGTGTGTTTTAGCACTCGTCAGCTCGTACACTTCTTTTTGACTTTTTTTTGACTATTACTGCTCTTAAATTGCTCGTAATTCCAATCTGTCAATGTCCGCCTAATCCCGCTTCTATGTGTCTAGGTGCCCGTTTTTCCTTCTTCTCCCTCATGTTTATTTTATGACATTTTTTATCCACAACATTTTAAAACATTTTACACCTAAAATCACATTTCAGTGCGTTATAGAACGGTTTATAATGTTAAAGTGTCTTTTTAATTTTAACGTCTGGCTTTAATTCTTGAGTAAAAAGTTGAAATTTATTCAACGAAAGTCTGTGTATCGACTTGTTATGTGTTATCTTGGAGAGTGTCGAAAACAGCGCCATCTGGTGGCTAGTAAAATAAACGAAGCTGTCAAAAGCCTGTGGAAGAAACTCGGTCAGATGAAGCAGAAATAACACACTCTGTAGATCATTTCAATGTTATGTGCACAAATAAAAGTCTAACACGTGTGTGTGTGTGTGTGTGTGTGTGTGTGTGTGTGTGTGTGTGTGTGTGTGTGCCTCTAACTATGACTTTGCCCGTCTTTCGATATGCATCTGTCTGTCTGCGTGCTTGTGGGTCTGTCGGTCTGTCTACACACAAGCCTGTCTGTCTGGCTGAGTGTGTATCTGTCTGTCTCCACTTGTGCATGTGTGTCTCTCTGAGTGTGTATGCCTGTATGTGCACATCTGTCTGTCTGTGAACTCAAGGGTTCACATACTTTTCCCAAAAGCACTATGAGGTTTTTTTTTTGGTTGTTCTCAATAAAGACATGAAAGATCAGAATTTATTTTGCGTTATTATTTTAGGCACATTATATTTGTTAATACTCTTGACTTAGATGAAGATCAGATCACATTTCATGACAAATTTATTCAGAAAACCATGAAATTCCAAAAGGAACACATACTTTTTCTTGCCTCTGTGTATATATATTAGTGTGATAACCCTTTGCCTTCAATAATGCCTCAGTAGCCTCAGGTACACTGCGTACAGTTTCTATTACACAGCGCGCGCTGTAGTGTTTGGGATTATTAAAATATTTTTGTCTCTGTACTCCACAGCTTGAAATTTGCACTCTAACAATTCACGTGTGGTCACAGGATACATTCTCAGATCTTAATAACGGATATTTTATACATTTAAGTCAAAACCATTTATAATTTACAGCACTTTTTTTATACATAAGCCCCCTCTTCGAGGCACCGTGAAGTCTGGGACGTAGGGCTTCGAGGTGTTTCTGATTACTCAGGTGTGGAAGTCAAGGAAACCTTTATAAGACTGAGAAATAAGAAAAAAAACCATCAGAGACCTCAGATTGACCGAAATCGACTGTTTGGAACATTATTAAGAAGAACGAGAGAACTGATGAGCTTTGTAACCATTAAAGGACCAGTAGGGTGAGGAAGACCTCCACAGCTGACCACAGAAGAATTCTCACCATAATGAAGAAGAAGATTCCAGAGCAGCGACCTCAAGCTTCTATCAGGAGAACATCCAGGGGTTACATCACCCGGAGGAGCATGCAACTCCCTAAACATTGGGTTTATTACACGGCATGCTCCAACGCATTATAATGACTTACTAGTGACTTCTACAGGTGGATCATGACCAGATCATCATTTTTAAGTTTTGCAGTTTTGCAACAATGCCACTTGCAGAAGTGAAGCTAGAAGTTCCCCAGACAACTTTAAACAGTGTTAAACACCATAAAACACAGACCCTTCTGTATCAGACCACCCCCAATTTTAGGTGAGCAAAAGTATAGGAACAGATCAGTCTTAAGGTAAGTAAGTCCTGCTCTCCTGTCCCGCCGAGGAAGCTGTCCCGCTCTCCTGTCCCGCCGAGGAGGCTGTTCTGCTGTCCTGTCCTGCCGAGGCGGCTGTCCCGTTGTCCAGCCCCACGGTGGACATCGCCCAGCGTTCCAGCCCCACAGTGGACATCGCCCAGCGTTCCAGTCCCGCGGTGGATGTCGCCCAGCGTTCCAGCCCTGCGGTGGACGTTGCCCAGTGCCCCTGCCCTGCTGGGGGTGGTGCTCCGCCTGTCTGCGGCCCGGCAGAGGCCGCCCTATTTCCTGATGCGTTAAAAGACAGATTACACAGGGGTCCAGGACCGTTGTCGGAGGGGGGTGCTGTAATGATCTCGCCGGCAGATGGCGCTGTGGCATCGACGTGCATGTGTTGTCCCCCTATCTATATAGAGTAGAAGTAAGTCACAAGCATGACTGTCGGTGTTACTTCGACGAGAGCTTTACTAGAGTGGAAAATTACCGCTTTTCCTCCAGGTATTTGGGCGGAGACTAAAGCAATCGATCCCAGAGCGCAGGATTAATACCATCCTAATAGATGATTGATCAGCGTTATACTCACTTGAATCATCAATGTCTTAACACATACAAATGGAACAAAAAATAAACACTTTTTTTATTTTTAAACATTGGACTGTTTAACTTAACACATCTCAACTTGTCACACATGGACGGCTGCAGAGCACGCACGTGCACGAGATCATGGAATGAGAACTATTTCCACTGGACAAGTGCCATTGTTTTGGTTCTGTTCTCTTCCTGTTCAGGCATTGGTTGATGTCCTAGCTGTCTATGTTCAAGCGTAATTATGTTTGTTATTTAAAGCTCTCGTGTTGCTGTGCACTTTGCGCAGTATTAACTGAATAAGTGAATGTATAGGTGAAGATGTTTAAGTATGCTTAGCGGTCGTGTTTTCGTGTCCTGTTTCTGTTCCATGCCTCGCATCCAGTTTCATGTTTAACATCGATTATCTCTTCCAGTCTAGACCACGCTTCTTGTTTATTGACTTCAATTTGCGAATAAAGACTTTGATCTGCGATTGCTTCTGCTTCTAGTCTCATTCCCTAACAGAGCCAGAATGAGGATATTTACATATTATTGTTTTTTCTGAAATTCTAAAAATGTTGTTTTCTTTAAATTGTTTTAAAAAAAAAACAGATATGCATTAAAGTGTGTGTGTGTGTATTACCTCGCCTTTGTGATCACTAGCCTCCCCAAATATATATATATATATATATATATATGCATCTCCATCCCATACTGCAGCGTGACATGATGTCTGTTCACTTCTGCATTTTCATAAAGACCCACGATAAACAACACAACACAACCAATGAAAAAGTTTAAACAAATGAAGTCATCTCATATTTTGAAATAGTCCCCAGATTGTCACGATTCAAAGGTAGAGACGGAAGCAATCGCAGATTTCAAACATTTAATAAACAAACAGACAAAAAACAAAGACACAATAACACGAGGCAAAATACTGCGGCGAAACTAAACATCGCCACGTGGACAAAAGCACGGATAGACAATACGTAAGACGAGGAAGCAGTGCAAACAGTGGCTATATATATGACTGCTAATTACCAGGAACGTGAATCAGGTGCAGGTGCTCATGAGACACTGAAGCAGTGGCTGTTGGGAACTGTAGTTCAGAGTTCTCTTACTGATTTCATGACACAGATACTCTGTTCCATCCGTCATAAAAGGTCACAGAGCATTTCATTTTTTGTACAGTATCTAACGATGTATATAACAAAGCCTAATAATTATGTTCATTACGAAATGATAATAATAATGCCAGAAATGAGTTAGTTAACAGTCTGATTTTGTGCGTGAAGACAAGCTTGTGTCAGTGCAGTGAGCTCAGCAGCTTGTGTAGAAATGTCTCATGGTAACCCACACCATCATCTGAAAACTGCCTGGGGTGTTTTTTTGTGCTTAGCCTACAAGTTAGCAATTTAGCAACTCTGTGTGGGTTGTGGTTGTGTCTTATGCAGCAACAAATCTGTCTCACACAAAAAGAGTCTGTATCGGTCTGTGTATGAGCGGCCTGTAGGACATTATGCACATGTTATGTCACACACACACTGTATGTATGAAATTGTGTGGAATGCATATTAATTGTCCATGCATCATATTAAAAGGAATTTCAGCATAACCAGAAGGTGTTTCACCAGAACCTTTACATTATAACGTTATTAGTCAGGAAGTGACCGTGTAAAAAGTGCATGATTTATACACAAATGTAAGATTCTACCCAGATTATAGTCACACACCTTTCAGGATATCTGACATACTGTATTAGAAGAGTTAGAATAATAATAATAATAATAATAATAATAATAATAATAATAATAATAATAATAATAATATTATGAAACTTTATTTTATAAAGCGCCTTTAAAAGCAGCTTCTCAAAGCGCTGTACATAAAATCACAATCCACAGAAAAATAAAACATATAAAAGTTAATTAGAATAACAACAACATTAATAATAAAAGTAACTAAAGAACAATCATAAAAAGACATCAGCAGTCGAATGCAAGTTTAAAAAAGTCTTGAGAAGAGCTTTAAAAATGCCAAGAGTCTGGGCTTCCCTGAGTTCAGGAGGAAGAGAGTTCCAAAGTGAAGGAGCATAGACAGAAAAGCCCCGTCACCCATAGATTTTAGGTGTGTTTGGAACAGTTAATTACATTGAACAGATTACATTGTGCGATTTGGGGTGTAAGGGATAAAAAATAAAAAATGTTTTCCTTTTAAAAGCTGTGTACAGTGTAGTGCAGAGAGCCAATCAGATTTCAGCTTTCCTGATTCTGAATCTCGCGGCCAGACAACACCGAGTCGTGATGTTTTCAGCGGCTGTTTTAGCGACTGTAAGCGCTGTCCTAACCACTGAACACACTTTTGTGTCCTTTCTACTTTTCCACAGCGATGCAGATGCTATAGATACTTCACTTTAGATCGTTTTCTGCCGTGTCCAGGCCTCCGTACCGTTCACATCTCGCTCACCATGGCTTTCGAGGTTCGCTCTGTCCGCTCAATATGAGCACTGTTTTGTAAGCAAATATAATACAAAAAAAGTTACTACTTAGTAAGTTTTCAGAGACGACTACGTTTGAGTGCAAAAGTTTGCACACCCTTGGGGGAAAGAAAAAAAAAGAGATAAGAATGACTAACGAATAACCCGTATCGACTAGATTTCCTCTGAAAAGCTCATTTAGTTCAAAAGTTTGTTCATTAATGAAAGGCCAGTGCACCGAAGCGTGTATACACTGAAGTGAAGGTTTCAGCGTTGCTGATTCTGAATCTCGTAGCCAGAAAAGGATGAAACAGTGTTTGGCATTAATGGGTTTTTCCCCCTGATTGTATACTATCGATACTTGTCCTGTCCAGGCTTCCGTACCAGTCGCATCTCGCTGATCATGGTTTCGATTCTCGAGATATATCTGCCATTTCCAAGTAAAACAGGAGCACGCAGTCCTCTCCAACGTCTCAGCCCGGCGTTATTAATTGCACTTGAAGAATCTAATTTGGTAACTCGGTGATGTCTGGTGAAATGAAAATCTCATTTCTGTGAGTAGCTCAACGCTGAAATTATTTGAGTTGAACACAGCTGTTGCTTTCTTCCTCTAGTTTGTCTGCATCCCGTCCAGCCCTGAGTGTGGTGGTGTACCCCCTTCTCCACGAGGACTTAGGGAACGTGATCAGGGAAATGCCGCTCTGCCATCTGGACGAGATCACGCTCTTCAAGACCCGTGTGGCAGAAGATCCCACTGTACTGTGAGACACAGAGAGATGTCTGACATTGCCTTGCGATGGTGGATGTTAACATTTCACCGCTTATTGTTTACACAGACACAAAGGGAGTTTTGCAGATCGTCTAGACGTCACCTGCAAAGGACTGAAATCAAAATAAGTGTGTTACAGACGTTAGTGGGAAGCACAACAGTGCCAGAATCACATCACACATGAAATAAAGTTGCTGTTGGTGCATTCTTTGTTGTTGTTGTTGTTGTTGTTATGTCTTATGAATTTTCAGACAAAATAAAGGAACACGTTATCAAATAAAGCTGCGATCCGCGGGGTCCAAGCACCACCACAAACATTGCCCTGGTGGCCATTTTTGTTTAGCGATCATTAGGAATGAAAAAAGATAAGTTAAGATAATACTTTATTAATCCCCAGATGGAGAAATTAGGGGAATGGAGAATACAGTTCAGAGATTAGCACAACGATGCAGGACGTCAATTAACTGTTGACACGTTTCTAACGTGCTAAACCCGAATCTGTTAATAAAGGAGCGCCTGGATCTGAGCATGAATTCTCCTGAAGGGCGTCTAACTGTGAATGCATAAAGAAACAGGAATGAGGAGAAAAAATAAAGCATGTAGAAGAAGAAATGATAGATCGGGTCATGAGCTTGGTTAGTATAAAGGAACTAAAACCACAAGTTCAGCAAGTTTTGCAATGATGACATTCCAAATGACGTCCAAATGAACTTCTGATCACATCTTCGTTTCACTTCTAGGAACTCTTTTGAGGAATCATCCCGAACCACAAAGTGATTTCTTCATATTTCAGCTCCCTCTGATTTTGGAAGTTCTCAGCAATGTTGCGTTCAGGAGGCGCGCTGTTTGCTTTTTTCTGAAAGAAAACTCGACAGAAACGTGAACCCGAGGTGTGTATCGGGACGCGACAAAACGTCTGCGGGACGAAGAAACGATTTTCAAGAAGATTGTGATTTTAAAGTGGAAACAGTGCACAAAGATTTATAAATCTGATATTTAAAGAAATTAATGGTGCACGCGCACTTTCGCTCTAGAATCCATGCGAAGTTTTGTAAATGAGGCCCCAGACCACTAGGTGGCGCACCTCTGGTCAGTCCAAGGGACGTGTAGCTAACCAAGGTACAGTACCTGGGCTACAGGATTGGTTCCGGACCTCCAGGAAAGGCTTTCCTGAATCCCAGAGAGCCAGGTCTGTGTTTTTACTGGGTTTGCAGGATACCACCGGAGATGAAAATAAGATGATGCCAACGCGTAATTTTTCCAGAACACGGCACATGGAGGTACGTCGAAGGGTGTCGGCTGTCTTGTCACGACACGTGGCGCATGAAGGGAACAGAAACGTGTATAAGTTGTCAGTACTGGATGTACATGTATATATTATTTACTGTACTTAATATTAAGTTGAATATACACAGTACACTGTGTGTGTAAAGGTTCTATAAGCAGGTCTTGTTAAGACGGAATATTAACAGAAAGCGGATAAACGCTTTTGCCTTTGCATCACGGAGTCTTGCTGCTTGCTCAACATAAAGGAACTGGAAAGTTGTGCAGTCCTGCAATGATGCCAATTACAGAAGTGAAGCTAAAAGTTCCACAAGCTACTTCTAATAACTTCTACACATCTTCTGGGAACTGTTTTTGTACATTTTATTTGCAGCCGTGGATCTTCTGAGTAATCCTCCTGAACCCCAACATCCAGTAACAGAGCTGTATACACTGACGCTGTTTCTAATCACTGCATGAGGCGCGCAGTAGGTTCTCCTGGAGTTCCAGACATGTTTGGAGCTGTGTGTAATCGTTTCATGTGGCGTCGTGTGTTCTTTATATCGTGTGTGTTCTTTCCTTATCTGTAGCTTCCTGTTTGTAGGAGGACGGACACAGTAACGTAGCTCTGCTGATCACGCCTGCCTCGTGTTGTCTGTATAAAGTCTCTGACTCTGAGACTCTTCTGCACTCGTCGTTCAGTGAACATTGTGTTCCTCTGCTACGTCTGCGTCCATCATGAAGCTCCTCAATGTGGTTCTCCTTCTGCTTCCACTCTCGCTCTGTTTGGCTGAAGTCGTGGATGATTTTACTGAGAGCTGTCCACAGTTCTTCGCTAATCCGTATCATGTCGTTTCTCCTCCCACGGGTTTTACTGGGGATCGCTTTAGAAAGATCTGTCAAACTCTAAATAATAAAGCTGAATTCGCGACACTCTATGACACGGAGAACAGGATCCCAGTTTACTCAGCATACAGGTTTACCGGACTAATGAAGTGTAAAAGAAGGATGGGAAACTGGTATATTGAACCTCAGGTAAGCGCAACTTAGGTTACTGTATCTTATAACTATTTAATTTATAACTTCTGCAACTTATTTTATGATCATTAATAATAATAATAATAATAATAATAATAATAATAATAATAATAATAATATATTTTAATTAAATAATTAAATCATTTTAACACCCACTCATAATAATAATGAAGAACTATTATTTTAATTAAATTTGAGTAATTGTAAAATAAATACAATAATATTTTGTTTATAAAAATATATATATTATAATACAATCCACAACAATAAACATTATAATAATAATAATAATAATAATAATAATAATAATAATAATAATAATAATTATTATTATTTAAATGTCTTTTTTACTGATCCAGTAATGCAGAAATCATCAAATACACATCTAAGACAAAATTTGTATTATGAAAAAATAGAGTATCTAAGACTTTTGCACTGTAATGTGTGTGTGTGTGTGTGTGTGTGTGTGTGTGTGTGTGTGTGTGTGTATGTATGTGTACCCCTTATGTAGCTGGAAAGTGGAACCTTGGGGCCAAACATGGCTACTGAGTCTGCTGTGAGAAAACAAGGTGTAAATATAGTTAATCAGGCTGTGAACGGAGATTATAAATATTCTGGCTATGATAAAGGACACCTGGCTCCAGTTTTCCATGCCACCTCACAGAACTGTGCTGATGCCACCTTCACGCTGACCAACGCTGCTCCACAGGCGGCAATGTTCAACCGCAATACGTGGATGAGGACAGAAAAAAGCATGAATGACACACTGACCAAATCTTGCCTTAATGTAGGCCTGCGTGCATTTGTAGTAACTGGGGTTGTGCCGGGTCCTGATACATTGAAAAATGAAGGTAGAGTGCGAATTCCCAGTCACTTCTGGATGGCATTCTGCTGCCTTGATAGCAATAATATACCCAGACGCTCAGGTGCATTTTATGGAAAAAAGGATGACTCTGTAAAAGAAAAGGATGAGTCTGTAAAAGAAAAGGATGAGTCTGAAAAAGAAAAGGATGAGTCTGTAAAAGAAAAGGATGAGTCTGTAAAAGAAAAGTATGAGTCTGTAAAAGAAAAGGATGAGTCTGTAAAAGAAAAGGATGAGTCTGAAAAAGAAAAGGATGACTCTGTAAAAGAAAAGGATGAGTTTGTAGTGTATCCCAGGAGTGTGAAGAACATGGAGACAGAGTTAACACAGCTGTATAAGATACATGTCAATAACATCCCTGATTTCCGCTTCACTTTGTTTGCTGGAGAATGTTATACAGAAACTGAACCAATGGAAAAACAATTAGTTGTAAAGGCATCAAAGCGTAAAAAAGGAACCAAAGACTGTAAACCAAATAAATGTAGAAAATTGTAAAGAAATTTAAAGCAGGAACGATGTTGAACTAGTGGAAAGTCCGAGTGTTGAATGGTTTCAGCGTCTGTCCTGTATGTTTCCCATTCAGTGGAAC
Source organism: Ictalurus punctatus (assembly GCF_001660625.3). Classification (NCBI taxonomy): domain Eukaryota; kingdom Metazoa; phylum Chordata; class Actinopteri; order Siluriformes; family Ictaluridae; genus Ictalurus; species Ictalurus punctatus. Next base: position 858,093 of record NC_030441.2, read on the forward strand.
AACTTCTACACACATACACTTAAAAAAATGAAAACTAATCAGAAATCACTCATGTGTTGATTGACATGTTGTTGTACTTTTAATCAGTTTATTTCTGTCACTAAATTGGGATCAGATCATTTATTATTAATCACTGAATTGCAGTTTGATTTTCTGCAGAATTCGACATCAATAAAGAGCATCCAATTAAACCGTGTCTCCTCTTACTTACTGCCGTATAACATCTGGAGCATAGCTATGGGACATTAACACTTATTAAATGTATAAAATAATAATAAAAAGATCTACAAACATCTGGACATTCATTTTTGAGTCATTTTTTTGTTTTGTTTTTAAAAACCTTAGATTTCGGGAGGACGTAACTGACTGGTTACATACAAAAAGTTTCTGAACTGGAAATAAATCATGAGGAATTGTGCATTTTAATAAGAGACAACAAAACAAATTCTGGGAAATCCCCACCATGAGTTAAAAAAAAAAAGCTCAAGATTATTAAAAGGAAAAATGCCCCCCAAAAAACCCCTCTTAAATATTTATTTGATAAATGTAATCTTCAGAGAGAATTATTTTTATTTATTTTATTTTAGACTTTAAGTAGATTGTTTTTTACTGTGATTAATAAAAACTAACACATTTTGCTTTACTGCAAGTGTGTGTTTTAAATCTTGTGCCTGGTCTGTAAAACTTCTTGTCAGCACATGATGGAAGTAATATCCCACACTGCCGGTCATTTTTCTCTTCTCCCCTCTTCATTAATTAAAATAAATAATATAAAAATCTAAACTTGAAATGTGTGCAGACTTTTGTCTTTATTCCATAGATTAAACCATTCTTTTATTTATTTATATATCTATCACATTATTTTGTTATTTGTACAAGTAGGAAATAAAACAAATCAACTATAACACGTTTATCACTTTCATAATGTACGTATAAGCATATCCAGCTCCTTTTATTCATTAACATATATATATATTATTGTCAGTTTATAAATATCACTCATCTTAAACAGTGAATAGATCGTCCGTGTGCAATGTGTAACTGAAATGTTGTTTGTTGGAGTGGTACAAAAATATTTTATAAACATATGGAGATATGCTGCATTCTGAAATTCTAAAAATACTCTTTTTTCCCCCTTTTTTTTTAAAAAGGAAAAACAACAACAACAACAACAACAACAACAATTTTGCATTAAAAAGTGTTAGTTATTCAAGTTCATGTGATATCATGGCTCCTTGCCGCTAGGCGGCAGCAGTGTGTGTTTACACTCAGTGACGCGGCGCTGTAACAGCAACAAAGAGGACCTTACTAAAACAGCCCTATTAATCGATTTGAACACATCGATCAAGAGGTTTTAAAACATTTTACACCTAAAATCACATTTCAGTGCGTTATAGAACGGTTTATAATGTTAAAGTGTCTTTTTAATTTTAACGTCTGGCTTTAATTCTTGAGTAAAAAGTAGAAATTTATTCAACGAAAATCTGTGTATCGACTTGTTATGTGTTATCTTGGACAGTGTCGAAAACAGCGCCATCTGGTGGTTAGTAAAATAAATGAAGCTGTCAAAAGCCTGTGGAAGAAGCTCGGTCAGATGAAGCAGAAATAACACACTCTGTAGATCATTTCAATGTTATGTGCACAAATAAAAGTCTAACACGTGTGTGTGTGTGTGTGTGTGTGTGTGTGTGTGTGTGTGTGTGTGTGTGTGTGCATGCCTCTAACTATGACTTTGCCCGTCTTTCGATATGCATCTGTCTGTCTGCGTGCTTGTGGGTCTGTCGGTCTGTCTACACACAAGCCTGTCTGTCTGGCTGAGTGTGTATCTGTCTGTCTCCACTTGTGCATGTGTGTCTCTCTGAGTGTGTATGCCTGTATGTGCACATCTGTCTGTCTGTGAACTCAAGGGTTCACATACTTTTTCCAAAAGCACTATGAGGGTTTTTTTTTGGTTGTTCTCAATAAAGACATGAAAGATCAGAATTTATTTTGTGTTATTATTTTAGGCACATTATATTTGTTAATACTCTTGACTTAGATGAAGATCAGATCACATTTCATGACAAATTTATTCAGAAAACCATGAAATTCCAAAAGGAACACATACTTTTTCTTGCCACTGTGTATATATATTAGTGTGATAACCCTTTGCCTTCAATAATGCCTCAGTAGCCTCAGGTACACTGCGTACAGTTTCTATTACACAGCGCGCGCTGTAGTGTTTGGGATTATTAAAATATTTTTGTCTCTGTACTCCACAGTTTGAAATTTGCACTCTAACAATTCACGTGTGGTCACAGGATACATTCTCAGATCTTAATAACGGATATTTTATACATTTAAGTCAAAACCATTTATAAATTACAGCACTTTTTTATACATAAGCCCCCTCTTCGTGGCACCGTGAAGTCTGGGACGTTGGGCTTCGCGGTGTTTCTGATTACTCAGGTGTGGAAGTCAAGGAAACCTTTATAAGACTGAGAAATAAGAAAAAAAACCATCAGAGACCTCAGATTGACCGAAATCGACTGTTTGGAACATTATTAAGAAGAACGAGAGAACTGATGAGCTTTGTAATCATTAAAGGACCAGTAGGGTGAGGAAGACCTCCACAGCTGACCACAGAAGAATTCTCACCATAATGAAGAAGAAGATTCCAGAGCAGCGATCTCAAGCTTCTATCAGGAGAACATCCAGGGTTTACATCACCCGGAGGAGCATGCAACTCCCTAAACATTGGGTTTATTACACGGCATGCTCCAACGCATTATAATGACTTACTAGTGACTTCTACAGGTGGATCATGACCAGATCATCATTTTTAAGTTTTGCAGTTTTGCAATAATGCCACTTGCAGAAGTGAAGCTAGAAGTTCCCCCAGACAACTTTAAACAGTGTTAAACACCATAAAACACAGACCCTTCTGTATCAGACCACCCCCAATTTTAGGTGAGCAAAAGTATAGGAACAGATCAGATTTAAGGTAAGTAAATAAAGTAAATAATACTAAATAATTGGTTGCATTTCCCGTACCTGAAATAACTGCATCAATCCTGTAACTCACTGACACCAAGATGTTTTAAGAGTGGATCTGATGCGTGTCTGATCTAGGACCACATACGACACTGGCTAAGGTCTGATTTGAAATGATCCAGCAGTTGGGAAAAGAATCAGATCTGTGTGACATTCAGGCAGAAAATCAGATGTGATGAAGAAAATAAAGAGATTGTGTAAGTCACTCTGGAGAAGAGGTACACAGTTGTAGTTTGTCTTTCGGCTGTGTAGCACGGACACCAGCGCTCTTGAGGAAAATGTGTAACTACAATGACTGAGGAGAATAAAAATTGTTGTTCCTCTGCTACGTCTGCGTCCATCATGAAGCTCCTCAGTGTGGTTTATTGAATCTCAGGGAAGTGTAACGTAGGCTACTGTATCATAACTATTTATTTTAGAACTCACGCCAGTTATTTTATTATTGTTTTATTATTGTATTATTATTATATAGATATTTTATAATTGCTTCAAAAAATAATGTAAGCATACACAACGTTCTATTTCACAATCTAAAGAGATTACGTAAGGTTCAATAAATCATTCTGGCCAGGTTGGTGTTTTACAACACACTTCACGATTGTCTAACATGTAGTCCGAGTAAAAAGGGATCGTGCTCGTCGTGATAATAAAGCAGATAAGTAATGAGGAGCGAAGCCATGTAGTGCCTTGTATGTCAACATCATTATCTTAAAATGGACACGGAACCTGACCGGGAGCCAGTGCAAGGACTCCAGAACAGGAGTAATATGTTCACATGTCCTGGTCCCAGTCAGGATCCTGGCAGCAGAGTTTTGTACACATTGCAGCTTGTTGATTTAGAAACTCTGGCTAAAACAGCGTTACAGTAATCTAGCCGAGTGACAACAAATGAGTTAATCAGCTTTTCAGCTACAGAGAAGTTTAGCATGGGGCGCAGTCTGGCTATATTTCTGAGGTGAAAGAAGGATGTTTTAACGGTGCTCTGAACAAAAGAATCAAATGTAAGACTGGTATCGAAAATTACTCCGAGGTTCCTCATCTTACTTTGGGTCTCTAGAACAGAGCCACCAACAAACTGAGACAGTGGAGACGCTTTGAGAATTTGATGACGGGAGCCTATAAGCATAACCTCAGTTTTCCCGCTGTTCAGGCACAGAAAGGTATTATTCATCCATGATTTTATCTCAGAAATACAGTCAGAAGGAAAACAAACATCAAGGTTGTAAGGGTCCACTCACTGGTCCAACGACGGTATCCAGTGACGTGGTAGAAGGATTCCCACGTGTTCCTGTCTTTTTGAAGCGATGTGAATATATTTAAATTTGTCATTCCAGTTCTTCTCGACTCTCTCTTAAATTACATCTGACTCCAATTGTAAAAACCTCGATGTTGTATTCATTACTTAGTTATTCATATTTTGATACTTTTGGTCTTCTATACTTGATTAATTCTAATTTATTCTATACTTTAAATTGCGCTAGTTCATTCGGATTCCGTGTCGAGCCTCGCGCCGGCCGTGTGCGCAGATCTCACGGTCACAAACTCGCCAGTCTTGGTCATTAGCCAGAGGTAATGGACTGATACTATTTAGACGACCGCCCCATGCTTACCCTTTCCTAAATAGTGCTTTATTTAGTCCCCTTAGATAGTAACACTTAGTTATAGTAAGGTTCTTTCTAGTCAGAGGTCATGACCACTAAAATCTACAGAGACAGACCAGTAATATCTGAGTAGAATTAGCTTTATATAATCATGCCATAGTTTCCTATGTACACGTCAACTAGAGTAAGATTACAATAACCAGAGGTTCAGACTTCCCCCTATTTAGACTTGGTCCATAAATGGTATTTCCTGTCGAGCATGTACGCACTAAGTACACTTAACTAGAGCCAAGTCATTAACCTGGTCTCTTAGCTCCCGTAGATAGTAAGGGAAGTACACTCTAAATACACTGAACTTAATGCCAAATTGTTAGCCTGTACTAACCTGGTGGCAGACTTGCTGTAACAAGGACTTACGGTAATTTACTAGAGATAATAATTTCAGAATATAATCAAGTCTAATAATTTATTTAACCAGGTATGAAAACATCCAAATCCAACACTACTATTAATAATAAGAAATAATTACATTCAACATTACATTCCATTCAAATCCAAAACATTATAACATAACATGAGAGAGACAACGCTTACATACCAGGTAGAGAAAAACTACACACAGTGATGGTGTGGGAGATCTGTCTACAGATTCCCTGACTCTTTGCCCAGCTCTCCCCTAAATACCCGGATGCTCTGTGGGTCCACCAAAAGGTGCTGTTTGTGATTATAATTTGATGTTTGTGGAAGGATGTACCTCATTTACATACAGGAGATCATTTGAGTGAGGGACCTTGGGAGAGTTTGCCTTTAACGGCATGTACCATTTTATTTGAACTGCTGTTGAGGGAATGAGAACATAATTTCCAGTCACACTGAGACCTTTTGTGTAATACAGTAAACATGTCTAGGTGACATCTTATTCGCATTGAAACATGTTATGTAATGTATATTGACCTTGGGTGTGTTTAAGTTATCTCGACACGGAGAGAGAGAAGGGTGTGAGGAGAGGAAGTGAGGATCTTCCAGGCTCCACTCAGCATGATGTGCTATCTCAGGTGTGGATGCCAATTTTGATGTACAGTTCCCTCCGAAACTATTGGAACACGAGGCCGAGTCATTAGACGTCTGGGTTCGAGATGAGAAGATGGAGATGAGACGAGAGTTCAGGATTTCAGTTTCTATTTCCTGGTGTTTATGTCTAGACGTGTTAAACACCATAAAACACAACCTTCCGTATCAGAACACACCATTTTTAGTTGAGCAAAAGTATAGGAACAGATCAGTCTTAAGGTAAGTAAATAACACAAAATAATTGGTTGCATTTCCCGTACCTGAAATAACTGCATCAATCCTGTAACTCACTGACACCGTGATGTTTTAAGAGTGGATCTGATGCGTGTCTGATCTAGGACCACATACGACACTGGCTAAGGTCTGATTTGAAATGATCCAGCAGTTGGGAAAAGAATCAGATCTGTGTGACATTCAGGCAGAAAATCAGATGTGATGAAGAAAATAAAGAGATTGTGTAAGTCACTCTGGAGAAGAGGTACACAGTTGTAGTTTGTCTTTCGGCTGTGTAGCACGGACACCAGCGCTCTTGAGGAAAATGTGTAACTACAATGACTGAGGAGAATAAAAATTGTTGATCGACACTGACGCTGTTTCTAATCACTGCATGAGGCGCGCAGTAGGTTCTCCTGGAGTTCCAGACATGTTTGGAGCTGTGTGTAATCGTTTCATGTGGCGTCGTGTGTTCTTTATATCGTGTGTGTTCTTTCCTTATCTTTAGCTTCCTGTTTGTAGGAGGACGGACACAGTAACGTAGCTCTGCTGATCACGCCTGCCTCGTGTTGTCTGTATAAAGTCTCTGACTCTGAGACTCTTCTGCACTCGTCGTTCAGTGAACATTGTGTTCCTCTGCTACGTCTGCGTCCATCATGAAGCTCCTCAGTGTGGTTCTCCTCCTGCTTCCACTCTCGCTCTGTTTGGCTGAAGTCGTGAATGATTTTACTCAGAGCTGTCCAGGGTTCTTCGCTACTCCGAATGATGTCGTTTCTCCTCCTACGGGTTTTACTGGGGATCGCTTTAAACGGATCTGTCAAACTCTAAAGAATGAAGCTGAATTCGCAACATTTTATGACACGACGTACAGGATCCCAATTTACTCAGCATACAGCTTTACCGGACTAAAGAAATGTGTCAGAACGGACAAGTGGTATATTGAACCTCAGGTATGTGTAACTCACTGTATCTTATAACTTATAATTATTTATTTTATAACTATGTAACTTATTTTATGATTTTGCTATTTTATGATAAATAATAATAATAATAATAATAATAATAATAATAATAATAAAGAACTATTATTTTACTCAATGTTGAATAAATGTTTATTAAAATTGTTATAATTCAATGCACAATAAGAAAACATTATTATTATATTAACATTATATTATTATTATTATTATTATTATTATTATTATTATTATTATTATTATTATTATTATTATTATTATTATTAAGTTGGCTACCACATCACTTTATATTCTAACCAAATATAATACAAATATAAATACATAAATCTCTATTTATTTCTCACACTCTGGAACTGTTCATCTTGTCCTGAGTAACTTCATGTGAGCAAAACCTTCAAAAATAATCAAATAAACTTTTTTTAAAAGGTCTCTTTCTTCGAAAAATAGTTTAAAGGTTTATATATAAAACAATTCTATAAAAAGAAGTAAACAGAATTAACTAAATAAAATGAACATTCTGCCATTAAAATGTGTCAGTAGTGTCAGTTCTTCTGACTCTCAAACTTTCTTCTGTCTGTTTTTAAGAGTTAGTAATTGTTGGAATTCCAGTGTATCTCAGACGAAGCCTGTCAGATCTTCCCTCATGCCTTCCAGCCTGTTCTACAGTTATTTACTTCTATTAACTTTTAGTTCTGTGCTGCTATGAGCTAGAAAGCGTGGTTTACCGCAGAGTTCAGGCCTGCAGGAGTCTAAATGAACACACACACTGACGGATATGAGTGTTCACAGAGACTTCCGATTCATTCATTCAGAACAGAAGTATTTATACACATCATTGTACACACTGATAACAGCAGGGCGTGGACGGTTTTTACTGGTGCGGGTGTCAGATTGTGTCATATCGACACGAACGTACATATGCAATTCAAGATTATAGCAAATAGGATAGCAGTTGATCGGCTTATTCGAAGAGGGAATTTAGGAGAATACATTCATCATAGGTATTTGAGAATTCCCTTCAGTAATGAATCTATTACAGAGTCGGATCACTTCTTCACTGACACGCAAACACTTTTCTCTAACATTCAGGATTTGCTGATGAAGTAGTGTTCGGAAATCTAAAATATCTTTTTTACTGATCCAGTAATGCAGAAATCATCAAATACACATCCTAGACAAAATTAGTATTATGAAAAAATAGAGTACCCAAGACTTTTGCACTGTAATATATATATATATATATATGTGTGTGTGTGTGTGTGTGTGTGTGTGTGTGTGTGTGTGTGTGTGTTCCCCTTATGTAGCTGGAAAATGGAAAGTTGGGGCCAAACATGGATACTGAGTCTGCTGTGAGAAAAGAAGTTGTAGATATAGTTAATCAGTCTGTGAATGCCGATTACGCCAGGTCTCGCTATGATAGAGGACACCTGGCTCCAGTTTTCCATGCCGCCTCACAGAGCTGTTCTGATGCCACCTTCACTCTGACCAACGCTGCTCCACAGAATCCATCATTCAACAGCGGGAAGTGGAGGAGGACAGAAAAAGACATGGCTAATGTACTGAATACAGATTGCATTAATGTAGGCCTGCGTGCATTTGTAGTAACTGGGGTTGTGCCGGGTCCTGATACGCTGAAAAATGAAAGTAGAGTGCGAATTCCCAGTCACTTCTGGACGGCATTCTGCTGCCTTGATAACAATAATATATCCAAACACTCAGGTGCATATATTGGAGAAAATGATCATGATCGTCCAGTGTATCCCAGGAGTGTGAAGGACATGGACATAGAGTTAACAGAGCTGTATAGCAAACAGTTCCATAACATCCCTGGTTTCCGCTTCACTTTGTTTTCAGGAAAATGCTATACAGAAACTGAACCAATGGAAAAACAATTAGTTGTAAAGTCAGCAAAGCCTGTAAACCAAAGTAACATCGAATTGTAAAGAAATTTAAAGCAGTAACTGTGTTGAACTAGTGGAAAGTCCGAGTGTTGAATGGTTTCAGCGTCTGTCCTGTATGTTTCCCATTCAGTGGAACAACTTCTACACACATACACTTAAAAAAATGAAAACTAATCAGAAATCAGTCATGTGTTGATTGACATGTTGTTGTACTTTTAATCAGTTTATTTCTGTCACTAAATTGGGATCAGATCATTTATTATTAATCACTGAATTGCAGTTTGATTTTCTGCAGAATTCGACATCAATAAAGAGCATCCAATTAAACCGTGTCTCCTCTTACTTACTGCCGTGTAACATCTGGAGCATAGCTATGGGACATTAACACTTATTAAATGTACACTAGAATCTCACAGATATTTTCTGGAGAGAGAGAAAAAAAAGATCTACAAACACCTGGACATTCATTTTTGAGTGTTTTTTGTTTTGTTTTGTTTTTAAAAAACCTTAGATTTCGGGAGGATGTAACTGACTGGTTACATACAAAAAGTTTCTGAACTGGAAATAAATCATGAGGAATTGTGCATTTTAATAAGAGACAACAAAACGAATTCTGGGAAATCCCCACCATGAGTTAAAAAAAAAAGCTCAAGATTATTAAAAGGAAAAATGCCCCCCAAAAAACCCCTCTTAAATATTTATTTGTTTATTTGATATTTTGCTTTACTGCAAGTGTGTGTTTTAAATCTTGTGCCTGGTCTGTAAAACTTCTTGTCAGCACATGATGGAAGTAATATCCCACACTGCCGGTCATTTTTCTCTTCTCCCCTCTTCATTAATTAAAATAAATAATATAAAAATCTAAACTTGAAATGTGTGCAGACTTTTGTCCTTATGCCATAGATTAAACATTCTTTTAAAAAAAAAGTACTACATATTTTGTTATTTGTACAAGTAAGAAAAAAAAATATATATTAAATAAACTAGAACACGTTTAACGCATTTTTTTTTCATGTGATTTCATGGCTCCTTGCCGCTAGGCGGCAGCAGTGTGTGTTTACACTCAGTGACGCGGCGCTGTAACAGCAACAAAGGACCTTACTAAAACAGACCTATTAATCGATTTTATCACATCGATCAAGAGGTTTTAAAACATTTTACACCTAAAATCACATTTCAGTGCGTTATAGAACGGTTTATAATGTTAAAGTGTCTTTTTAATTTTAACGTCTGGCTTTAATTCTTGAGTAAAAAGTTGAAATTTATTCAACGAAAATCTGTGTATCGACTTGTTAGGTGTTATCTTGGAGAGTGTCGAAAACAGCGCCATCTGGTGGTTAGTAAAATAAATGAAGCTGTCAAAAGCCTGTGGAAGAAACTCGGTCAGATGAAGCAGAAATAGCACACTCTGTAGATCATTTCAATGTTATGTGCACAAATAAAAGTCTAACACGTGTGTGTGTGTGTGTGTGTGTGTGTGTGTGTGTGTGTGTGTGTGTGCCTCTAACTATGACTTTGCCTGTCTTTCTATATGCAGCTGTCTGTCTGCGTGCTTGTGGGTCTGTCAGTCTGTCTGTCTCCACTTGTGCATGTGTGTCTCTCTGAGTGTGTATGCCTGTCTGTCTGAATGCGTCTGTTTATTTGTGCACATCTGTCTGTCTGTGTGGGTCTCTGAATTTTTACGCCTGTCTGCATGTGCGCTTCTGTCTGTGTGCACCTGTCTGTCTGTGTATGTGTCTGTGTGCATGAGTGTGTCTGTCAGTGTGTGTGTATTTTACCTCGCCTCTGTGATCACTAGCCTCCCCTAATATCCTGAATGTTATATATATATATATATATATATATATATATATATATATATATATATATATATATAACATTCAGGATTTGTTGATGAAGTAGTGTTCGTAAATCTAAAATATCTTTTTTACTGATCCAGTAATACAGAAATCATCAAATACACATCTTAGAAAGCAACAGAATCGCGTCTTACAGATTACAGATCAGCTGGACATGTGATATCGGTTTGCCAGTTGATGTGAGGAAGCCCCCAGTGCTTCCAAATTCGAGCAAAATCGTGTACAACATTAAAAAAGCATAGACAGTCTGATTTTGTGCGTGAAGACAAGCTTGTGTCAGTGCAGTGAGCTCAGCAGCTTGTGTAGAAATGTCTCATGGTAACCCACACCATCATCTGAAAACTGCCTGGGTGTTTTTTTGTGCTTAGCCTACAAGTTAGCAATTTAGCAACTCTGTGTGGGTTGTGGTTGTGTCTTATGCAGCAACAAATGTGTCCCACAGCCAGATGTAGTGCCCTTGCCAGCTTTATGTAAATCAACTATTCTTGATAACAGATCTTAATAACGGATATTTTATACATTTAAGTCAAAACCATTTATAAATTACAGCACTTTTTTTATACATAAGCCCCCTCTTCGAGGCACCGTGAAGTCTGGGACGTAGGGCTTCGAGGTGTTTCTGATTACTCAGGTGTGGAAGTCAAGGAAACCTTTATAAGACTGAGAAATAAGAAAAAAACCATCAGAGACCTCAGATTGACCGAAATCGACTGTTTGGAACATTATTAAGAAGAACGAGAGAACTGATGAGCTTTGTAACCATTAAAGGACCAGTAGGGTGAGGAAGACCTCCACAGCTGACCACAGAAGAATTCTCACCATAATGAAGAAGAAGATTCCAGAGCAGCGATCTCAAGCTTCTATCAGGAGAACATCCAGGGGTTACATCACCTGGAGGAGCATGCAACTCCCTAAACATTGGGTTTATTACACGGCATGCTCCAACGCATTATAATGACTTACTAGTGACTTCTACAGGTGGATCATGACCAGATCATCTTTTTTAAGTTTTGCAGTTTTGCAATAATGCCACTTGCAGAAGTGAAGCTAGAAGTTCCCCAGACAACTTTAAACAGTGTTAAACACCATAAAACACAGACCCTTCTGTATCAGACCACCCCCAATTTTAGGTGAGCAAAAGTATAGGAACAGATCAGTCTTAAGGTAAGTAAGTCCTGCTCTCCTGTCCCGCCGAGGAAGCTGTCCCGCTCTCCTGTCCCGCCGAGGAGGCTGTTCTGCTGTCCTGTCCTGCCGAGGCGGCTGTCCCGTTGTCCAGCCCCACGGTGGACGTCGCCCAGCGTTCCAGTCCCGTGGTGGATGTCGCCCAGCGTTCCAGCCCTGCGGTGGACGTTGCCCAGTGCCCCTGCCCTGCTGGGGGTGGTGCTCCGCCTGTCTGCGGCCCGGCAGAGGCCGCCCTATTTCCTGATGCGTTAAAAGACAGATTACACAGGGGTCCAGGACCGTTGTCGGAGGGGGGTGCTGTAATGATCTCGCCGGCAGATGGCGCTGTGGCATCGACGTGCATGTGTTGTCCCCCTATCTATATAGAGTAGAAGTAAGTCACAAGCATGACTGTCGGTGTTACTTCGACGAGAGCTTTACTAGAGTGGAAAATTACCGCTTTTCCTCCAGGTATTTGGGCGGAGACTAAAGCAATCGATCCCAGAGCGCAGGATTAATACCATCCTAATAGATGATTGATCAGCGTTATACTCACTTGAATCATCAATGTATTAACACATACAAATGGAACAAAAAATAAACACTTTTTTTATTTTTAAACATTGGACTGTTTAACTTAACACATCTCAACTTGTCACACATGGACGGCTGCAGAGCACGCACGTGCACGAGATCATGGAATGAGAACTATTTCCACTGGACAAGTGCCATTGTTTTGGTTCTGTTCTCTTCCTGTTCAGGCATTGGTTGATGTCCTAGCTGTCTATGTTCAAGCGTAATTATGTTTGTTATTTAAAGCTCTCGTGTTGCTGTGCACTTTGCGCAGTATTAACTGAATAAGTGAATGTATAGGTGAAGACGTTTAAGTATGCTTAGCGGTCGTGTTTTCGTGTCCTGTTTCTGTTCCATGCCTCGCATCCAGTTTCATGTTTAACATCGATTATCTCTTCCAGTCTAGACCGCGCTTCTTGTTTATTGACTTCAATTTGCGAATAAAGACTTTGATCTGCGATTGCTTCTGCTTCTAGTCTCATTCCCTAACAGAGCCAGAATGAGGATATTTACATATTATTGTTTTTTCTGAAATTCTAAAAATGTTGTTTTCTTTAAATAGTTTTTAAAAAAAAACCACATATGCATTAAAGTGTGTGTGTGTGTATTACCTCGCCTTTGTGATCACTATCCTCCCCAAATATATATATATATATGTATTTTTAAAAAGGCATCTCCATCCCATACTGCAGCGTGACATGATGTCTGTTCACTTCTGCATTTTCATAAAGACCCACGATAAACAACACAACACAACCAATGAAAAAGTTTAAACAAATGAAGTCATCTCATATTTTGAAATAGTCCCCAGATTGTCACGATTCAAAGGTAGAGACGGAAGCAATCGCAGATTTCGAACATTTAATAAACAAACAGACAAAAAACAACGACACAATAACACGAGGCAAAATACTGCGGCGAAACTAAACATCGCCACGTGGACAAAAGCACGGATAGACGATACGTAAGACGAGGAAGCAGTGCAAACAGTGGCTATATATATGACTGCTAATTACCAGGAACGTGAATCAGGTGCAGGTGCTCATGAGACACTGAAGCAGTGGCTGTTGGGAACTGTAGTTCAGAGTTCTCTTACTGATTTCATGACACAGATACTCTGTTCCATCCGTCATAAAAGGTCACAGAGCATTTCATTTTATGTACAGTATCTAACGATGTATATAACAAAGTCTAATAATTATGTTCATTACGAAATGATAATAATAATGCCAGAAATGAGTTAGTTAACAGTCTGATTTTGTGCGTGAAGACAAGCTTGTGTCAGTGCAGTGAGCTCAGCAGCTTGTGTAGAAATGTCTCATGGTAACCCACACCATCATCTGAAAACTGCCTGGGGTGTTTTTTTGTGCTTAGCCTACAAGTTAGCAATTTAGCAACTCTGTGTGGGTTGTGGTTGTGTCTTATGCAGCAACAAATCTGTCTCACACAAAAAGAGTCTGTATCGGTCTGTGTATGAGCGGCCTGTAGGACATTATGCACATGTTATGTCACACACACACTGTATGTATGAAATTGTGTGGAATGCATATTAATTGTCCATGCATCATATTAAAAGGAATTTCAGCATAACCAGAAGGTGTTTCACCAGAACCTTTACATTATAACGTTATTAGTCAGGAAGTGACCGTGTAAAAAGTGCATGATTTATACACAAATGTAAGATTCTACCCAGATTATAGTCACACACCTTTCAGGATATCTGACATACTGTAGTAGAAGAGTTAGAATAATAATAATAATAATAATAATAATAATAATAATATTAAACTTTATTTTATAAAGCGCCTTTAAAAGCAGCTTCTCAAAGCGCTGTACATAAAATCACAATCCACAGAAAAAATAAAACATATAAAAGTTAATTAGAATAACAACAACATTAATAATAAAAGTAACTAAAGAACAATCATAAAAAGACATCAGCAGTCGAATGCAAGTTTAAAAAAGTCTTGAGAAGAGCTTTAAAAATGCCAAGAGTCTGGGCTTCCCTGAGTTCAGGAGGAAGAGAGTTCCAAAGTGAAGGAGCATAGACAGAAAAGCCCTGTCACCCATAGATTTTAGGTGTGTTTGGAACAGTTAATTACATTGAACAGATTACATTGTGCGATTTGGGGTGTAAGGGATAAAAAATAAAAAATGTTTTCCTTTTAAAAGCTGTGTACAGTGTAGTGCAGAGAGCCAATCAGATTTCAGCTTTCCTGATTCTGAATCTCGCGGCCAGACAACACCGAGTCGTGATGTTTTCAGCGGCTGTTTTAGCGACTGTAAGCGCTGTCCTAACCACTGAACACACTTTTGTGTCCTTTCTACTTTTCCACAGCGATGCAGATGCTATAGATACTTCACTTTAGATCGTTTTCTGCCGTGTCCAGGCCTCCGTACCGTTCACATCTCGCTCACCATGGCTTTCGAGGTTCGCTCTGTCCGCTCAATATGAGCACTGTTTTGTAAGCAAATATAATACAAAAAAAGTTACTACTTAGTAAGTTTTCAGAGACGACTACGTTTGAGTGCAAAAGTTTGCACACCCTTGGGGGAAAGAAAAAAAAAAGAGTTAAGAATGACTAACGAATAACCCGTATCGACTAGATTTCCTCTGAAAAGCTCATTTAGTTCAAAAGTTTGTTCATTAATGAAAGGCCAGTGCACCGAAGCGTGTATACACTGAAGTGAAGGTTTCAGCGTTGCTGATTCTGAATGTCGTAGCCAGAAAAGGATGAAACAGTGTTTGGCATTAATGGGTTTTTTCCCCCTGATTGTATACTATCGATACTTGTCCTGTCCAGGCTTCCGTACCAGTCGCATCTCGCTGATCATGGTTTCGATTCTCGAGATATATCTGCCATTTCCAAGTAAAACAGGAGCACGCAGTCCTCTCCAACGTCTCAGCCCGGCGTTATTAATTGCACTTGAAGAATTTAATTTGGTAACTCGGTGACGTCTGGTGAAATGAAAATCTCATTTCTGTGAGTAGCTCAACGATGAAATTATTTGAGTTGAACACAGCTGTTGCTTTCTTCCTCTAGTTTGTCTGCATCCCGTCCAGCCCTGAGTGTGGTGGTGTACCCCCTTCTCCACGAGGACTTAGGGAACGTGATCAGGGAAATGCCGCTCTGCCATCTGGACGAGATCACGCTCTTCAAGACCCGTGTGGCAGAAGATCCCACTGTACTGTGAGACACAGAGAGATGTCTGACATTGCCTTTGCGATGGTGGATGTTAACATTTCACCGCTTATTGTTTACACAGACACAAAGGGAGTTTTGCAGATCGTCTAGACGTCACCTGCAAAGGACTGAAATCAAAATAAGTGTGTTACAGACGTTAGTGGGAAGCACAACAGTGCCAGAATCACATCACACATGAAATAAAGTTGCTGTTGGTGCATTCTTTGTTGTTGTTGTTATGTCTTATGAATTTTCAGACAAAATAAAGGAACACGTTATCAAATAAAGCTGCGATCCGCGGGGTCCAAGCACCACCACAAACATTGCCCTGGTGGCCATTTTTGTTTAGCGATCATTAGGAATGAAAAAAGATACGTTAAGATAATACTTTATTAATCCCCAGATGGAGAAATTAGGGGAATGGAGAATACAGTTCAGAGATTAGCACAACGATGCAGGACGTCAATTAACTGTTGACACGTTTCTAACGTGCTAAACCCGAATCTGTTAATAAAGGAGCGCCTGGATCTGAGCATGAATTCTCCTGAAGGGCGTCTAACTGTGAATGCATAAAGAAACAGGAATGAGGAGAAAAAATAAAGCATGTAGAAGAAGAAATGATAGATCGGGTCATGAGCTTGGTTAGTATAAAGGAACTAAAACCACAAGTTCAGCAAGTTTTGCAGTGATGAGATTCCTCGTACACGTCCAAACGAACTTCTGATCACATCTTCGTTTCACTTCTAGGAACTCTTTTGAGGAATCATCCCGAACCACAAAGTGATTTCTTCATATTTCAGCTCCCTCTGATTTTGGAAGTTCTCAGCAATGTTGCGTTCAGGAGGCGCGCTGTTTGCTTTTTTCTGAAAGAAAACTCGACAGAAACGTGAACCCGAGGTGTGTATCGGGACGCGACAAAACGTCTGCGGGACGAAGAAACGATTTTCAAGAAGATTGTGATTTTAAAGTGGAAACAGTGCACAAAGATTTATAAATCTGACATTTAAAGAAATTAATGGTGCACGCGCACTTTCGCTCTAGAATCCATGCGAAGTTTTATAAATGAGGCCCCAGAAAACTAGGTGGCGCACCTCTGGTCAGTCCAAGGGACGTGTAGCTAACCAAGGTACAGTACCTGGGCTACAGGATTGGTTCCGGACCTCCAGGAAAGGCTTTCCTGAATCCCAGAGAGCCAGGTCTGTGTTTTTACTGGGTTTGCAGGATACCACCGGAGATGAAAATAAGATGATGCCAACGCATCATTTTTCCAGAACACGGCACATGGAGGTACGTCGAAGGGTGTCGGCTGTCTTGTCACGGTGCATGAAGGGAACAGAAACGTGTATAAGTTGTCAGTACTGGATGTACATGTATATATTATTTACTGTACTTAATATTAAGTTGAATATACACAGTACACTGTGTGTGTAAAGGTTCTATAAGCAGGTCTTGTTAAGACGGAATATTAACAGAAAGCGGATAAACGCTTTTGCCTTTGCATCACGGAGTCTTGCTGCTTGCTCAACATAAAGGAACTGGAAAGTTGTGCAGTCCTGCAATGATGCCAATTACAGAAGTGAAGCTAAAAGTTCCACAAGCTACTTCTAATAACTTCTACACATCTTCTGGGAACTGTTTTTGTACATTTTATTTGCAGCCGTGGATCTTCTGAGTAATCCTCCTGAACCCCAACATCCAGTAACAGAGCTGTATACACTGACGCTGTTTCTAATCACTGCATGAGGCGCGCAGTAGGTTCTCCTGGAGTTCCAGACATGTTTGGAGCTGTGTGTAATCGTTTCATGTGGCGTCGTGTGTTCTTTATATCGTGTGTGTTCTTTCCTTATCTGTAGCTTCCTGTTTGTAGGAGGACGGACACAGTAACGTAGCTCTGCTGATCACGCCTGCCTCGTGTTGTCTGTATAAAGTCTCTGACTCTGAGACTCTTCTGCACTCGTCGTTCAGTGAACATTGTGTTCCTCTGCTACGTCTGCGTCCATCATGAAGCTCCTCAGTGTGGTTCTCCTCCTGCTTCCACTCTCGCTCTGTTTGGCTGAAGTCGTGGATGATTTTACTGAGAGCTGTCCACAGTTCTTCGCTAATCCGTATCATGTCGTTTCTCCTCCCACGGGTTTTACTGGGGATCGCTTTAGAAAGATCTGTCAAACTCTAAATAATAAAGCTGAATTCGCGACACTCTATGACACGGAGAACAGGATCCCAGTTTACTCAGCATACAGGTTTACCGGACTAATGAAGTGTAAAAGAAGGATGGGAAACTGGTATATTGAACCTCAGGTAAGCGCAACTTAGGTTACTGTATCTTATAACTATTTAATTTATAACTTCTGCAACTTATTTTATGATCATTAATAATAATAATAATAATAATAATAATAATAATAATAATAATAATAATAATATATTTTAATTAAATAATTAAATCATTTTAACACCCACTCATAATAATAATGAAGAACTATTATTTTAATTAAATTTGAGTAATTGTAAAATAAATACAATAATATTTTGTTTATAAAAATATATATATTATAATACAATCCACAACAATAAACATTATAATAATAATAATAATAATAATAATAATAATAATAATTATTATTATTATTATTATTTAAATGTCTTTTTTACTGATCCAGTAATGCAGAAATCATCAAATACACATCTAAGACAAAATTTGTATTATGAAAAAATAGAGTATCTAAGACTTTTGCACTGTAATGTGTGTGTGTGTGTGTGTGTGTGTGTGTGTGTGTGTGTGTGTGTGTGTGTGTGTGTATGTATGTGTACCCCTTATGTAGCTGGAAAGTGGAACCTTGGGGCCAAACATGGCTACTGAGTCTGCTGTGAGAAAACAAGGTGTAAATATAGTTAATCAGGCTGTGAACGGAGATTATAAATATTCTGGCTATGATAAAGGACACCTGGCTCCAGTTTTCCATGCCACCTCACAGAACTGTGCTGATGCCACCTTCACGCTGACCAACGCTGCTCCACAGGCGGCAATGTTCAACCGCAATACGTGGATGAGGACAGAAAAAAGCATGAATGACACACTGACCAAATCTTGCCTTAATGTAGGCCTGCGTGCATTTGTAGTAACTGGGGTTGTGCCGGGTCCTGATACATTGAAAAATGAAGGTAGAGTGCGAATTCCCAGTCACTTCTGGATGGCATTCTGCTGCCTTGATAGCAATAATATACCCAGACGCTCAGGTGCATTTTATGGAAAAAAGGATGACTCTGTAAAAGAAAAGGATGAGTCTGAAAAAGAAAAGGATGAGTCTGTAAAAGAAAAGGATGAGTCTGTAAAAGAAAAGGATGAGTCTGTAAAAGAAAAGGATGAGTCTGTAAAAGAAAAGGATGAGTCTGAAAAAGAAAAGGATGACTCTGTAAAAGAAAAGGATGAGTTTGTAGTGTATCCCAGGAGTGTGAAGAACATGGAGACAGAGTTAACACAGCTGTATAAGATACATGTCAATAACATCCCTGATTTCCGCTTCACTTTGTTTGCTGGAGAATGTTATACAGAAACTGAACCAATGGAAAAACAATTAGTTGTAAAGGCATCAAAGCGTAAAAAAGGAACCAAAGACTGTAAACCAAATAAATGTAGAAAATTGTAAAGAAATTTAAAGCAGGAACGATGTTGAACTAGTGGAACGTCCGAGTGTTGAATGGTTTCAGCGTCTGTCCTGTATGTTTCCCATTCAGTGGAACAACTTCTACACACATACACTTAAAAAAATGAAAACTAATCAGAAATCACTCATGTGTTGATTGACATGTTGTTGTACTTTTAATCAGTTTATTTCTGTCACTAAATTGGGATCAGATCATTTATTATTAATCACTGAATTGCAGTTTGATTTTCTGCAGAATTCGACATCAATAAAGAGCATCCAATTAAACCGTGTCTCCTCTTACTTACTGCCGTATAACATCTGGAGCATAGCTATGGGACATTAACACTTATTAAATGTATAAAATAATAATAAAAAGATCTACAAACATCTGGACATTCATTTTTGAGTCATTTTTTTGTTTTGTTTTTAAAAACCTTAGATTTCGGGAGGACGTAACTGACTGGTTACATACAAAAAGTTTCTGAACTGGAAATAAATCATGAGGAATTGTGCATTTTAATAAGAGACAACAAAACAAATTCTGGGAAATCCCCACCCTGAGTTAAAAAAAAAAAGCTCAAGATTATTAAAAGGAAAAATGCCCCCCAAAAAACCCCTCTTAAATATTTATTTGATAAATGTAATCTTCAGAGAGAATTATTTTTATTTATTTTATTTTAGACTTTAAGTAGATTGTTTTTTACTGTGATTAATAAAAACTAACACATTTTGCTTTACTGCAAGTGTGTGTTTTAAATCTTGTGCCTGGTCTGTAAAACTTCTTGTCAGCACATGATGGAAGTAATATCCCACACTGCCGGTCATTTTTCTCTTCTCCCCTCTTCATTAATTAAAATAAATAATATAAAAATCTAAACTTGAAATGTGTGCAGACTTTTGTCTTTATTCCATAGATTAAACCATTCTTTTATTTATTTATATATCTATCACATTATTTTGTTATTTGTACAAGTAGGAAATAAAACAAATCAACTATAACACGTTTATCACTTTCATAATGTACGTATAAGCATATCCAGCTCCTTTTATTCATTAACATATATATATATATATATATATATATATATATATATATATATATATATATATTATTGTCAGTTTATAAATATCACTCATCTTAAACAGTGAATAGATCGTCCGTGTGCAATGTGTAACTGAAATGTTGTTTGTTGGAGTGGTACAAAAATATTTTATAAACATATGGAGATATGCTGCATTCTGAAATTCTAAAAATACTCTTTTTTCCCCCTTTTTTTTAAAAAGGAAAAACAACAACAACAACAACAACAACAATTTTGCATTAAAAAGTGTTAGTTATTCAAGTTCATGTGATATCATGGCTCCTTGCCGCTAGGCGGCAGCAGTGTGTGTTTACACTCAGTGACGCGGCGCTGTAACAGCAACAAAGAGGACCTTACTAAAACAGCCCTATTAATCGATTTGAACACATCGATCAAGAGGTTTTAAAACATTTTACACCTAAAATCACATTTCAGTGCGTTATAGAACGGTTTATAATGTTAAAGTGTCTTTTTAATTTTAACGTCTGGCTTTAATTCTTGAGTAAAAAGTAGAAATTTATTCAACGAAAATCTGTGTATCGACTTGTTATGTGTTATCTTGGACAGTGTCGAAAACAGCGCCATCTGGTGGTTAGTAAAATAAATGAAGCTGTCAAAAGCCTGTGGAAGAAGCTCGGTCAGATGAAGCAGAAATAACACACTCTGTAGATCATTTCAATGTTATGTGCACAAATAAAAGTCTAACACGTGTGTGTGTGTGTGTGTGTGTGTGTGTGTGTGTGTGTGTGTGTGTGTGTGTGTGTGTGTGTGTGTGTGCATGCCTCTAACTATGACTTTGCCCGTCTTTCGATATGCATCTGTCTGTCTGCGTGCTTGTGGGTCTGTCGGTCTGTCTACACACAAGCCTGTCTGTCTGGCTGAGTGTGTATCTGTCTGTCTCCACTTGTGCATGTGTGTCTCTCTGAGTGTGTATGCCTGTATGTGCACATCTGTCTGTCTGTGAACTCAAGGGTTCACATACTTTTTCCAAAAGCACTATGAGGGTTTTTTTTTGGTTGTTCTCAATAAAGACATGAAAGATCAGAATTTATTTTGTGTTATTATTTTAGGCACATTATATTTGTTAATACTCTTGACTTAGATGAAGATCAGATCACATTTCATGACAAATTTATTCAGAAAACCATGAAATTCCAAAAGGAACACATACTTTTTCTTGCCACTGTGTATATATATTAGTGTGATAACCCTTTGCCTTCAATAATGCCTCAGTAGCCTCAGGTACACTGCGTACAGTTTCTATTACACAGCGCGCGCTGTAGTGTTTGGGATTTTTAAAATATTTTTGTCTCTGTACTCCACAGTTTGAAATTTGCACTCTAACAATTCACGTGTGGTCACAGGATACATTCTCAGATCTTAATAACGGATATTTTATACATTTAAGTCAAAACCATTTATAAATTACAGCACTTTTTTATACATAAGCCCCCTCTTCGTGGCACCGTGAAGTCTGGGACGTAGGGCTTCGCGGTGTTTCTGATTACTCAGGTGTGGAAGTCAAGGAAACCTTTATAAGACTGAGAAATAAGAAAAAAAACCATCAGAGACCTCAGATTGACCGAAATCGACTGTTTGGAACATTATTAAGAAGAACGAGAGAACTGATGAGCTTTGTAACCATTAAAGGACCAGTAGGGTGAGGAAGACCTCCACAGCTGACCACAGAAGAATTCTCACCATAATGAAGAAGAAGATTCCAGAGCAGCGACCTCAAGCTTCTATCAGGAGAACATCCAGGGTTTACATCACCCGGAGGAGCATGCAACTCCCTAAACATTGGGTTTATTACACGGCATGCTCCAACGCATTATAATGACTTACTAGTGACTTCTACAGGTGGATCATGACCAGATCATCATTTTTAAGTTTTGCAGTTTTGCAACAATGCCACTTGCAGAAGTGAAGCTAGAAGTTCCCCAGACAACTTTAAACAGTGTTAAACACCATAAAACACAGACCCTTCTGTATCAGACCACCCCCAATTTTAGGTGAGCAAAAGTATAGGAACAGATCAGTCTTAAGGTAAGTAAGTCCTGCTCTCCTGTCCCGCCGAGGAAGCTGTCCCGCTCTCCTGTCCCGCCGAGGAGGCTGTTCTGCTGTCCTGTCCTGCCGAGGCGGCTGTCCCGTTGTCCAGCCCCACGGTGGACGTCGCCCAGCGTTCCAGCCCCACAGTGGACATCGCCCAGCGTTCCAGTCCTGCGGTGGATGTCGCCCAGCGTTCCAGCCCTGCGGTGGACGTTGCCCAGTGCCCCTGCCCTGCTGGGGGTGGTGCTCCGCCTGTCTGCGGCCCGGCAGAGGCCGCCCTATTTCCTGATGCGTTAAAAGACAGATTACACAGGGGTCCAGGACCGTTGTCGGAGGGGGGTGCTGTAATGATCTCGCCGGCAGATGGCGCTGTGGCATCGACGTGCATGTGTTGTCCCCCTATCTATATAGAGTAGAAGTAAGTCACAAGCATGACTGTCGGTGTTACTTCGACGAGAGCTTTACTAGAGTGGAAAATTACCGCTTTTCCTCCAGGTATTTGGGCGGAGACTAAAGCAATCGATCCCAGAGCGCAGGATTAATACCATCCTAATAGATGATTGATCAGCGTTATACTCACTTGAATCATCAATGTATTAACACATACAAATGGAACAAAAAATAAACACTTTTTTTATTTTTAAACATTGGACTGTTTAACTTAACACATCTCAACTTGTCACACATGGACGGCTGCAGAGCACGCACGTGCACGAGATCATGGAATGAGAACTATTTCCACTGGACAAGTGCCATTGTTTTGGTTCTGTTCTCTTCCTGTTCAGGCATTGGTTGATGTCCTAGCTGTCTATGTTCAAGCGTAATTATGTTTGTTATTTAAAGCTCTCGTGTTGCTGTGCACTTTGCGCAGTATTAACTGAATAAGTGAATGTATAGGTGAAGACGTTTAAGTATGCTTAGTGGTCGTGTTTTCGTGTCCTGTTTCTGTTCCATGCCTCGCATCCAGTTTCATGTTTAACATCGATTATCTCTTCCAGTCTAGACCGCGCTTCTTGTTTATTGACTTCAATTTGCGAATAAAGACTTTGATCTGCGATTGCTTCTGCTTCTAGTCTCATTCCCTAACAGAGCCAGAATGAGGATATTTACATATTATTGTTTTTTCTGAAATTCTAAAAATGTTGTTTTCTTTAAATAGTTTTTTAAAAAAAACCACATATGCATTAAAGTGTGTGTGTGTGTATTACCTCGCCTTTGTGATCACTATCCTCCCCAAATATATATATATATATATATGTATTTTTAAAAAGGCATGTCCATCCCATACTGCAGCGTGACATGATGTCTGTTCACTTCTGCATTTTCATAAAGACCCACGATAAACAACACAACACAACCAATGAAAAAGTTTAAACAAATGAAGTCATCTCATATTTTGAAATAGTCCCCAGATTGTCACGATTCAAAGGTAGAGACGGAAGCAATCGCAGATTTCGAACATTTAATAAACAAACAGACAAAAAACAAAGACACAATAACACGAGGCAAAATACTGCGGCGAAACTAAACATCGCCACGTGGACAAAAGCACGGATAGACGATACGTAAGACGAGGAAGCAGTGCAAACAGTGGCTATATATATGACTGCTAATTACCAGGAACGTGAATCAGGTGCAGGTGCTCATGAGACACTGAAGCAGTGGCTGTTGGGAACTGTAGTTCAGAGTTCTCTTACTGATTTCATGACACAGATACTCTGTTCCATCCGTCATAAAAGGTCACAGAGCATTTCATTTTATGTACAGTATCTAACGATGTATATAACAAAGTCTAATAATTATGTTCATTACGAAATGATAATAATAATGCCAGAAATGAGTTAGTTAACAGTCTGATTTTGTGCGTGAAGACAAGCTTGTGTCAGTGCAGTGAGCTCAGCAGCTTGTGTAGAAATGTCTCATGGTAACCCACACCATCATCTGAAAACTGCCTGGGGTGTTTTTTTGTGCTTAGCCTACAAGTTAGCAATTTAGCAACTCTGTGTGGGTTGTGGTTGTGTCTTATGCAGCAACAAATCTGTCTCACACAAAAAGAGTCTGTATCGGTCTGTGTATGAGCGGCCTGTAGGACATTATGCACATGTTATGTCACACACACACTGTATGTATGAAATTGTGTGGAATGCATATTAATTGTCCATGCATCATATTAAAAGGAATTTCAGCATAACCAGAAGGTGTTTCACCAGAACCTTTACATTATAACGTTATTAGTCAGGAAGTGACCGTGTAAAAAGTGCATGATTTATACACAAATGTAAGATTCTACCCAGATTATAGTCACACACCTTTCAGGATATCTGACATACTGTAGTAGAAGAGTTAGAATAATAATAATAATAATAATAATAATAATAATAATAATAATAATAATAATAATAATAATATTATGAAACTTTATTTTATAAAGCGCCTTTAAAAGCAGCTTCTCAAAGCGCTGTACATAAAATCACAATCCACAGAAAAATAAAACATATAAAAGTTAATTAGAATAACAACAACATTAATAATAAAAGTAACTAAAGAACAATCATAAAAAGACATCAGCAGTCGAATGCAAGTTTAAAAAAGTCTTGAGAAGAGCTTTAAAAATGCCAAGAGTCTGGGCTTCCCTGAGTTCAGGAGGAAGAGAGTTCCAAAGTGAAGGAGCATAGACAGAAAAGCCCTGTCACCCATAGATTTTAGGTGTGTTTGGAACAGTTAATTACATTGAACAGATTACATTGTGCGATTTGGGGTGTAAGGGATTAATAAGCCAGATAAGTATTGCGGAGCCAATCCATGTAATGCCTTGTATGTCAACATCATGATCTTAAAATGGACACGGAACCTGACCGGGAGCCAGTGCAAGGACTCCAGAACAGGAGTAATATGTTCACATGTCCTGGTTAGCGTCAGGATCCGGGCGGCAGAGTTCTGAACATATTGCAGTTTGTTAATTGTGGCTTTAGAAACTCCGGCTAAAACGTTGTTACAGTAATCCAGCCGAGTGACAACAAATGAATTAATCAACTTTTCAGCTACAGAGAAGTTTAGCATTGGCGCAGTCTGGCTATATTTCTGAGGTGAAAGAAGGATGTTTTAACGGTGCTCTGAACAAAAGAATCAAATGTAAGACTGGTATCGAAAATTACTCCGAGGTTCCTCATCTTACTTTGGGTCTCTAGAACAGAGCCACCAACAAACAGAGACAGTGGAGACTCTTTGTGAATTTGGTGACGGGAGCCTATTAGCATAACTTCGGTTTTCCCGCTGTTCAGGCACAGAAAGGTATTATTCATCCATGTTTTCATCTCAGAAATACAGTCAGAAAGAAAACAAACATCAAGGTCTTCACCAGATTTTGAGTGAATGGAGATTTGGGTATCGTCAGCATAGAAGTGATAACGGAGGCCGAGCGTTCGCAGCAGATGCCCAAGTGGAGATAGATAAATATTGGAGAGTAGAGGGCCTAGAACTGAACCCTGAGGAACACCAGTGAGCACAGAGCTAGTGTCAGACCTGTAACCACCCATAGAAATAAACTGGGAACGGTCAGTAAAATAGGATTTAAACCAGTTTAAAACTGTCCCGGACACACCAAAAACTCTTTCAAGGCGGGTAAGTAAAAGACCATGAGCCACAGTATCGAAAGCAGCTCCAAGATCAAGAAGCATAAGAATGGAAGTAGCTCCAGAATCAGAGGCCATCAACAAGTCATGGGTAACTTTGACCAGCGACGTTTCAGTGCTGTGAAATTTACGAACACCTGACTGAAGGGGTTCAAAGAGGTTATTAATTGTAAGATGATTACATAGTCGAGAGGCAACAACACACTCAAGCATTTTTGCCAAAAACAGAAGATTTGAGATGGGACGAAAATTGTTAAAATCATCCACGGAAACATTTTCTCTCTTTGGTACAGGTGTAACAGCAGCAGGCTTTAGTACTGCTGGAACGACCCCAGACTCCAGTGATTCATTTATAATGCCGAGGATAGCAGGGCACCAAACATCGACGCACGATTTAAATAGGTTTGTGGGAATTGGATCCAGCAAGCAAGTGGTAGATTTCATGCTGGATACCTTCCTTGTGAGAGCCTCGGAATCAAGCAGTGAGAAATGAGTGAAAGAAGCACCCGTGAACCCAGATGGACGAAGGAGTGAAGTGGCACCGTCAGGGTTAACAGAAATTTCTTTATCTAAGCAATTTGGGACACACCCATGGCTTCAAGCAGTTGTCTATTAGCACGTACAGCACGACAAATAATTAACTGCACTTAAAGCATTCGTAAAAAAATTAATAAAAACACCCAAAACTGTATACGGTCCCATAACGAAGACCAACTGTATGTTGACACGTGAAATTCTGGAGGGATGTCGGACGGCATGGCGCGGTGACATAATGACGCTGGCTGTTAATCTAATTATGTTCTCCATCCGTCCATCTTCTATACCGCTTATCCTTTTCAGGGTCACGGGGGAACCTGGAGCCTATCCCAGGGAGCATGGGGCACGAGGCGGGGTACACCCTGGACAGAGTGCCAATCCATCGCAGGGCACGATCACATACACACTCACACACCCATTCATACACTACGGACACTTTAGACACGCCAATCAGCCTACCATGCATGTCTTTGGACTGGGGGAGGAAACCAGAGTCTAATTATGTTCTAGAACATGTAAACCAGGTACATGACAGGAGTATTCTAAAAGCGAATCATGTAAACACCTTAATCACATTATTATCTTACTCAGAGTAAGGTGAATAGTTAGATTACTGCTGTCCATGTTAACATAGTCACTGACATTACAGCCCAAAAGAAAGTGTGTGTGTGTGTGTGTGTGTGTGTGTGTGTGTGTGTGTGTGTGTGTGTATGTGTGATACGATAACACACCTGCCCTCTGAAACCCCCCACATGAACACACTGATTACTTTGGCGTACTTGATTTCCAAGTTCACCTTCATGGATTACTGAAATACAGAAAGTGAATCACCAATTTCCCATCTTTCCACCGAACATAGTCACTGCTGTTGCTTTCATTGTCCTTCGCTGTTGTTTTTCCAACACGGAACAATGACAACACCATTAAAGGCGTGTCCTGATTCTGCAGTCAGACGCATTCCTGGATCAATAAGGGAGGTGCACATCTGTCTCTGCAGCATCAGGAAGTGCCAGTAATGTAGCTCTGCTGATCACGCCTGCCTCGTGTTGTCTGTATAAAGTCTCTGACTCTGAGACTCTTCTGCACTCGTCGTTCAGTGAACATTGTGTTCCTCTGCTACGTCTGCGTCCATCATGAAGCTCCTCAGTGTGGTTCTCCTTCTGCTTCCACTCTCGCTCTGTTTGGCTAGAGTTGTGAATGATTTTACTAAGAGCTGTCCAGGGTTCTTCGCTACTCCGAATGATGTCGTTTCTCCTCCCACGGGTTTTACTGGGGATCGCTTTAAACGGATCTGTCAAACTCTAAATAATAAAGCTGAATTCGCGACACTTTATGACACGACGTACAGGATCCCAGTTTACTCAGCATACAGGTTTACCGGACGAGTGGACTGTAATAGAACAACTAGGAACAACTGGTATATTGAACCTCAGGTAAGCGCAACTTAGGTTACTGTATCTTATAACTATTTAATTTATAACTTCTGCAACTTTTTTTATGATCAATAATAATAATAATAATATATTTCAATTAAATAATTAAATCATTTTAACACTCACTCATAATAATAATGAATAACTATTATTTTAATTAATTTAGAGAAATTTTAAAATAAATACAATAATATTTTGTTTATAAAACAAAATATATTATAATACAATCCACAATAATAAACATTATTATTATCATTATTATTATTATTATTGTTATTATTATTATTATTATTATTATTATTTAAATATCTTTTTTAACTGATCCAGTAATGCAGAAATCATCAAATACACATCTGTCAAAATTTGTATTATGAAAAAATAGA
This sequence comes from Ictalurus punctatus, assembly GCF_001660625.3. NCBI lineage: Eukaryota > Metazoa > Chordata > Actinopteri > Siluriformes > Ictaluridae > Ictalurus > Ictalurus punctatus. The sequence continues at coordinate 886,430 of NC_030441.2, forward strand.
GTACCCAAGACTTTTGCATTGTAATATGTGTGTGTGTGTGTGTGTGTGTGTGTGTGTGTGTGTTCCCCTTATGTAGCTGGAAGATGGAAACTTGGGGCCAAACATGGCTACTGAGTCTGCTGTGAGAAATATAGTTAATCAGGCTGTAAATGCCGATTACGCCGGGTCTCCCTATGATAGAGGACACCTGGCTCCAGTTTTCCATGCCGCCTCACAGAGCTGTTCTGATGCCACCTTCACTCTGACTAACGCTGCTCCACAGAATTTATCATTCAACCGCGGGCAGTGGAAGGTGACAGAAAGAAAAATGGCTGTTTCTCTGAATGAATCTTGCCGTAATGTAGGCCTGAGTGCATTTGTAGTAACTGGGGTTGTGCCGGGTAATTATAAAATGAATAACAGAGTGCAAATTCCCAGTCACTTCTGGACGGCATTCTGCTGCCTTGATAACAATAATATACCCAGACGCTCAGGTGGATATATTGGAGAAAATATAAATAATGTTGTATCTGGCCCAATGACCAACAGAGATCTTGAGCGTCAATTATACAATCTGTATGGGAGAACTGTCACTTTGTTTGGTGGTCGATGTTAGATGCAGAATATGGAGAAAAGCGTGAACTATCTGTGTTAACACGGCTGTATCGGGGACATTTCTGTAGCATCATACCTCCTTTTAATTTCACTTTGTTTCCTCGACGACGCGACAATTTCAAACACAAAATAAAACAATAGAAATGCAAACAGCTGGAAAGGGGAAACACGCCGCACGAAAGCGTCAAAAGCAGGAACGATGTTGAACTAGTGGAAAGTCCGAGTGTTGAATGGTTTCAGCGTCTGTCCTGTATGTTTCCCATTCAGTGGAACAACTTCTACACACATACACTTAAAAAAATGAAAACTAATCAGAAATCACTCATGTGTTGATTGACATGTTGTTGTACTTTTAATCAGTTTATTTCTGTCACTAAATTGGGATCAGATCATTTATTATTAATCACTGAATTGCAGTTTGATTTTCTGCAGAATTCTACATCAATAAAGAGCATCCAATTAAACCGTGTCTCCTCTTACTTACTGCCGTATAACATCTGGAGCATAGCTATGGGACATTAACACTTATTAAATGTACACTAGAATCTCACAGATATTTTCTGGAGCAAAATAATAATAATAAAAAGATCTACAAACATCTGGACATTCATTTTTGAGTCATTTTTGACCTTAGATTTCGGGAGGACGTAACTGACTGGTTACATACAAAAAGTTTCTGAACTGGAAATAAATCATGAGGAATTGTGCATTTTAATAAGAGACAACAAAACAAATTCTGGGAAATCCCCACCATGAGTTAAAAAAAAAAAAGCTCAAGATTATTAAAAGGAAAAATGCCTTGTCCTTATGCCATAGATTAAACCATTCTTTTATTTATTTATATATTTATCACATTATTTTGTTATTTGCACATGCATGATATAAAACAAATCAACTATAACACATTTAACCCTTTCATGCATAAATCATGTTTAAGCGAATCCAGTTTCTTTTATTTAGGAATATATATATTTTTGTCAGTTTATAAATATCACTCTTCTTAAAAAGTAAATAGATCGTCCGTGTGCAATGTGTAACTGAAAATTTATTTTTTTAAATAGAAAATATAAAAATGTAAACATATTCTTCACAGGTACAACATTTACACAGTACATTAAATCATTCGCTTTTAAAAATCTAAGTTGTTTGGTGGAGTGGTACAAAAATATTTTATAAACATATGGAGATATGCTGCAATGATAAATAATCTAGAACGAGACAGAATGAGAATATTTACATATTATTATTTTTTTCTGAAATTCTATTTTTTTAATAGTTTTAAAAAAAAACCCTAGCATTATAAAGTGTTGTTATTTCAAGTTCATGTGATATCATGGCTCCTTGCCGCTAGGCGGCAGCAGTGTGTGTGTTTACACTCAGTGACGCGGCGCTGTAACAGCAACAAAGAGGACCTTACTAAAACAGCCCTATTAATCGATTTGAACACATCGATCAAGAGGTTTTAAAACATTTTACACCTAAAATCACATTTCGTTATATAATAGTGCGTTATATAACGGTTTATAATGTTAAAGTGTCTTTTTAATTTTAACGTCTGGCTTTAATTCTTGAGTAAAAAGTAGACATTTATTCAACGAAAGTCTGTGTATCGACTTGTTACGTCTGGTGTAACTGAGTTCCATCAGAAACGCATGTATACACACACACACACACACACACACGGGGTGAGCATCACTCCTGACAGTGTTAGCGGTCATCTCCAGTGTGTTTGTGTGTGATTTAAAGTGGTGATGTTGCGCTGTGTGTTGTTGAACACTGTGCGAGCCGGAAGTGCTGTTCATGTGAGGAATTCTCCGCCGTGTTTCTGTCACATCGCTGTGAGAAAGTTCGCGAATGTCCCAAACCCAACCGGAGAAGAAGATGAGGTCCAGTTCGGGGATTATTCTAGAACTTTCTCCTCCAGGATGATTTTCCGGAAGACGTCCGCTGAGCAGCGGGACGCGAAACATATAGACGCGGAAGTGGAGCAGGACGAACCTTACCACTTCCGGTTTAGAACCAAGCACCGGAAGAGTAACACACCGTACTGGTATTTACTGCAGTGCAAGAAGCTGCTCAAGAAAGATAAAGTGAGCGAAAGATTATAAAAATAAACATTAAACTCCATTGTGTCTCTGTGTATTGAACCGAATTCTCCATTTGATTCTCTAACACAGCAGCTCTGAAAGTAGTTCCGGCTCCGAATCACAGCTTTATATTAATGCGCTAATGTCTTTATCTTCTCTATCAGAACTAAGTTGTTTCACATTAAACGGAGCTATAAATGGATAAAAAGCACAATGTGTCGCTCTTACTGTAGTGTAAGAAGAATAAAACGCTTTAATAACCCCTCTCTCATCCATCCCTTCTTATATTCTCTCTCTCTCTCTCATCCATCCCTTATTCTCTCTCTCTCTCTCATCCATCCCATCTTATTCTCTCTCTCTCTCTCTCTCTCTCTCTCTCTCTCTCATCCATCCCTTCTTATATTCTCTCTCTCTCTCTCATCCATCCCTTCTTATATTCTCTCTCTCTCTCTCATCCATCCCTTCTTATATTCTCTCTCTCTCTCTCATCCATCCCTTCTTATATTCTCTCTCTCTCTCTCATCCATCCCTTCTTATATTCTCTCTCTCTCTCTCTCTCTCTCTCTCTCTCTCTCTCTCTCTCATCCATCCCTTCTTATTCTCTCTCTCATCCATCCCTTCTTATATTCTCTCTCTCTCATCCATCCCTTCTTATATTCTCTCTCTCTCTCTCATCCATCCCTTATTCTCTCTCTCTCTCTCTCTCTCTCTCTCTCTCTCTCATCCATCCCTTCTTATTCTCTCTCTCATTCATCCCATCTTATTCTCTCTCTCTCTCTCTCTCTCTCTCTCTCTCTCATCCATCCCTTATTCTCTCTCTCTCTCTCTCTCTCTCTCTCTCTCTCTCTCATCCATCCCTTCTTATTCTCTCTCTCATTCATCCCATCTTATTCTCTCTCTCTCTCTCTCTCTCATCCATCCCTTCTTATTCTCTCTCTCTCTCTCTCTCTCTCTCTCTCTCTCTCTCTCTCTCTCTCTCTCATCCATCCCTTCTTATTCTGTCTATCTCTCTGTCTCTCATCCACCAATTTCTCTCTGGCTAAATCTCATTTACTCTATCTATCTATCTATCTATCTATCTATCTATCTATCGCTCCATCAATCTCTCTCTCTCTCTCTCTCTCGCTCTCTCTCTCTCCTCTCAGTTATCTGAGGCATTAGCGCTGTTTGAGGTTGACATGCTGAAAGGGGAGCGATTGCAGCCGGAGGAGTATAACTACACGGTGCTGATTGGGGGATGTGGACGAGTCGGATATATCAAAAAAGCCTTTAAACTTTACAATGATGTGAGGACACACACACACACACACACACACACACACACACACACACACACACACACACAGAGTCAGTGATGATGATGATGATAAAGTCTGAAATGTTTTCCCCCAGATGAAGAAGCGCGGGTTAGAGCCCTCGGGCGCGGCCTACACGGCTCTGTTCAACGCCTGCGCCGAGTCTCCGTGGAAGCAGTCGGGTCTGGAGCAGGCGCTGAAACTGCGTCAGGAACTGCGCAGGAAAAACATCCCTCTCAATGCCATTACCCATCATGCACTGCTCAAAACGGTGGCGCGGGCCGGAGACCTGAAGGCTTGTTTTCAAGTGCTGCGGGTAACGTCATCCCGACACGCTCACGAACTCTGTATACGTGACGTGTTTTACTCCTCGTTTATATTCTAAAACTAGACCGGAATATTGCTGCCATGTGGTACGCGTTTTTATCAAAGTGTGTGTGTGTGTGTGTGTGTGTGTGTGTAGGAGATGCTACAAAGCGGACAGGCCATCACACAAGAGACATTTCAGTACTTGCTGATGTGCTGCGTGGAGGACAAGGAGCAGGGCTTCAGACTCGCGCTACAGGTACACACACACTCACACACACTCACACACACTCACACACACTCACACACACTCACACACTCTCACTGTTCATTGTCTTTCTTTTTTTCTGTCTTCTTTTATGCTCTGTCTCTCTTTGTGTCTCTCTTTCTGTTTCTTTCTTTCGTTCGCTAAGTAAGCTTAATGAGAGCTAATGAAAGCGGTGTTCTCCTGCAGGTGTGGCACCAGATGCTAACAGCTGGAATAAAACCAGACGTCCAGAACTATAACATCCTTCTGCGCGCCGCGAGGGATTGTGGGATCGGCGATCCTGCCCTGGCTTCTAAATTACTCCTGAGAGGTCAGGAGGAGTCCGAACTCCCAGCTCAGAGAAGAGGTCAGAGGTCGAGGCTGAGAGAGGGGGCGTGTCCTCCGGAGCCTTTAGACGTGGATGCGTTCGAGCGACGCGTGCTGACCGACACGGCGTCTGATCTCACACGGCCGACTCTGGACTCGACAGAAACTCATCCGATTCCTGCTTCCTCGTCACCTTGCCTGTCGCCGTCGCTACAGCCGGCGCCTCCGTCGCCGTCGGTCCCAAACCTGCTGGACCCGAGCACCTGTCACTCGGATGTGGTCGCCTTGGCGACAGCGAGCAACGCGTCCGATAGGCTGGCGCTGATCGGAGACCTCGACGGCTTCCTGAGTAAAATGTCCGACGAGGGATTGAAGCCCACCGTCAAGACTCTCACGCTGTTGGCCGACGTCACGGAGCCCAGCAGCCAATCAGTACACAGCCTGATCCAGGTGGCCAATCAGGGCGGAGTCAAGCTGGACGTGGGTTTCTTTAATACGCTGATCAGGAGAGCTGCTAAAGTGGGAGACGTGGAGGGAGCCAAGGTCAGACCACGTTTTTTAATCTTTTTATTTATCTTTATTTGGAAGTGAATCGCAAAACCTGCACAACGTCGTAAACACAGTTTGTAAAAGCTCCTGTCTCTCTGTTTCAGGCTGCGAAGGCGCTGATGCTGGAGAGGAAGTTGCGTGTAAACGCTCGGACGTTCTGCAGCATGGCCCTGACCTGTCGCACGCAGAAAGACGGACTCCAGCTCCTCGCCGACATGGAGGTCTGAACAACTGACCTCGACCTTTTCCATCAGTTCAAGTTAATTCCGTACGCACCTTCCGTAGAAATGAAGACAAATAGAAAAAAAACCCACTGAGATTTAAACCAGTAGGTCTAAAAAGTATGTTTTGTTGTTAGGACAAAGATGAATAATTTCGGCCGTTTTTATTTATTAGTTTTTGCTCGTTTTGTTATAAAAATCAATATGTGCCAATACTTCTCGATAGCGTTGTATGTAAAGTAGATTGCTTTAAGGGATTAAGTGCACGTTTGTAAACATCTGTATGTGACACGAGATTACAACATTACTATAAATTACTAAAACAGCGAATGTTTATTTTTGTTTTGTTTTGTCAGGCGTGCGGCGTGACGGCGAACGCTCACGTGTTCAGCGCTCTGATTGGTCAGGCCACGCGGCGTTTGGACTACGTCTGGCTGCACGAGCTGCTGCTTCAGATGCACCAGATGCAGGTTTCACCCAACGACGTCATCATCAAGCAGCTGGAGTTCGCCGCGCAGTATCCTCCCACCTACGACCAGGTCAGTTACGCTCGTTTGCATATGCAAATTCTAGCAAGAGTTTTGTTTTATTCTGTTTGTGATTTTATTCATTTCCATTTGATTTCTTTCAGCGTTTTTCTTTGTATCAAATGAGGATTTGTCTATTTTTTCAGGATGCAAAGTTGTATTTTTCTTTCTTCCGTATTTCTTAAATAAATTAGAGTTGTACATTTTTATTTATTTATTTTTGCACATCTTGTAAAAAATGCTGGCGATTTGTTAGCGAGGGGGCGTGGTATATGCATAAGACATGTAAATCAGTGGGAGGGGTCTCGAACACTAATCGAGACAGATTTCTTGATTCGTGAAACTTGCACCGCAGCTAAAAGAAATCTTAAAAATCTTTTTCTGCTCCATTTGGTATCGTTTTTAGCTGAATTCTTCCTCTAAACAACATCTTGAGTTGATGATCCTGTTTATTCTCTCTCTCTTTCTCACTCTCTTTTTTTTGTGTGTAAATCTCTTCCTAGTACAAGTCGAAGAACACGTACTTGGACAAGATCAACGGTTTCCGTGGTTTCTATAAGCAGTGGCTGGAGTTCACGCCTGCACAGGAGACGCCACACCCATGGGAGAAATATCACCAACCCGAGACCGAGATCGAGCCGGGTGGAGTGGAGTCTGGACGTGGGAGCGATAAACCGCGTCAGCTGAGCTGATTCACTAAATGTAAAATAAATAAATAGTTTTCACAGCATATGACTCAACTGAGGAGTGATAATTATATATAATATATTCTCTTGTGAGAGAGAGGACGCTATAGGACGCTTTGGAGAGGGCGCTATACACACTTTATGTACAATACGATGATACGGTTTTCAAATTTGCGTCCACAATTTGTTCTCTTGATGACGCTTGTCGATTTCTTGGAAAGCTGAAACTCCCTCACCAAACAGCAAAAACGTAAGAAATGTGTGGGTGTGTCCACTGCGGATCTCCTCAACAGGCTGAGCAGAAAAGCATCTCGGAAAGAACAACACGTGGAACCTTGAAGAGGACGGCCTACGACGGCAGAACAACACAGGAAGATTGGACGAATGTTGTGTATGTTAATTCACCATGAACTGACTTCACTCGCACTTTATTGGTCAATCGATGTTTCAACGATTAATGTCGAGTTACAGACATTTAAAAAAAAAAAAAACATGGTACATACGGTACAAATATAAATACTATGACAAAAAAAAAACATTATATAAAGAAAAAGCTGAGCAATTTATTTATAAAAAATAAAATCAGTGGATGGAAATGAGATATATGAAGGCATCTGTGGAAAATGTCATTTTAAAATAACTCGTTTAACCCCACTCACAGTTCACGCCCATGTTCCGTAAGCTCCGCCCCCAAGTCTCAACAGCGTGTTTATAACGTGACTAAATTACCCCTGTCCAATCACAGACCAGCATTCCGACCGGAAGTCAAGTTTCCACATGGGATTTCTCAGCCACATAATACTTTTGTTCTAAAATTGTGACTTAACCCGTTATTTAAAAAAAATAAATAAATCATATTCTACATATTTTGTAGGTTATTTGTATAAGTACGAAATAAAATTTATATAAAAAAAATAATAATCAACTATTGCACATTTAAATAAAATGTTGATTTTTTTTCTTTTTCACGTTCAACCAAAAACGCTTATTTAAATGCACAAAAGAAAAAAAACTCTCCCCTTTTTACAGTCGTGACGTCATTTCCGACCGGAACTTCCCCTTTTTTTTTTTTTGCAATATAGCGCTAAGTTTGAAGACACGACAGTAGCGCAGTCTGTTTATAATGTCCGTTTACTTTGTCACGTTTAATTAGCATGTTTTGGATTTACACCGGTTGTGAAGTTGTTTTTACAGAGTGTTGTATTTTTATTTCCGTTATTTTAGCTTCGGTAATAATTAAGGTAACTGTGCAGTAGGACAGCCATCTTCAGCAGCTCGCTGTGAGTTCCTTTATTTCCGGGTTTTCTCAGAGAAAATAATCCGACTGCAGCGGGGATTTCAGAGGAGAAAGCTGACACTCGGTCATCTGACCTGTTCGAGAAGTTACAGGTAGCTGAAGCTAGCGAGCTAAAGCGGCTAATGGATCCAAGCATCGAGGTGATTGTGCTGAGCGACGATGACGATGCAGGCGGTGACCACACGGGGGCGCTCGACAGCTCCTCCGTTTTAATAGTGGAAGAAAACGAAGAGAGCAAAGGTGCCAAAACTTTGAGCTTTATTACAAATAAACTGTTTTGTAACAGCACTGCTACTGTACATACTGTTATCTATATATCTATAGTTATATAGTATCATATCTTCACTTTTAAATTGAACAGTATTCATGTAAACTGTGTGTGTATATATATATATATATATATATATATATATATATATATATATATATATATGT
>NC_030441.2:897500-917500 GCF_001660625.3 Ictalurus punctatus
AATTCAGTTGAGAACGTTCTTTGTGAAGGTCTTCTCTCTCTCGCCGCTCGTCGTAGGCTCAACGTGCTTTCCTGGGACGACCCTTTGCTCTCGGCGGTGCTGAAGGGTCAGAACGTCACCGGGGTGCGGCAGGTCAAAGGTCGACGCACGGAGACTCTGCACGAAGCGCTGTTGGTGGTCAGAACCCGGGTTCTCAAACTCCAGGAGCAGGACAGGTGAGGTCATTCCGCGTGTCGGAGACGACGACGCTACCGCTGGTGTAAACGAATCCCGTGCTCGTCTGTACGGTGTAATATAACGTTAACGCTGTAGCATCATCAGATACACCTTCACGCCACTCCTTTACGTTTTATTTATTTCTTTATTTATTTTACACTTGATTTGCCGTTCGTCTCGAGTGCATTTTCTGCTCTTCAGGTATCGGGAGCTGGTCCGCTATCTGAAAGTTGTGAAAAGTGACGACGATACCATGTGAGTCCGGCGTTCTCACGGTAACGTACACCGAACTTCAGTTACAGCGTGTTTTCACTTGACTATAACGCTCGCTGTTTTTTCTTCTCTGTGACAAAGACTGCAGATGATGAGAGACTGGGTTCCTCTTTATCTGTGCAAGGTATTTACTATCCTTCATTTCTAATTTAGCGTCCACTCATTGAAACATTTGATCGGTCGAACCTAGGGCTGGGCGATAGGACGGAAATATCATTTCACGATACTCGAGGACATTTTTGTGTTAGAATTTCACTGAGCTGCAGATGCATGTGGTGAAGAAATAGTGTGTGTGTGTGTGTGTGTGTGTGTGTGTGTGTGTGTGTGTGTGTGTGTAGGTTGCCGATTATGCCGGTGCGACCGACTGCTTGCTCAGCCCCAAGTACGGTTCCTCATGCCCCGCCTCTAGGCTCAGTCCCGCCCAGTTCTGTGCCTACCTCAGAATATTCGCGTCTGGCCACGCCCCCCTCGACATACCACACCCACCGCGAGTCGAGCCCGGTCCGTATTCTCAAAACATCCACACGGTCCAGACAGATCCTTTACTAAGTAGCACATGGACAGCTATCGAAGGTAAATGAGAACACGACAAACCATTTGTGAAGGAAACACACACACACACACACACACACACACACACACACACGTCTCCTCTGTTCATGCCACTGTACAAGTCCCTGTGCGTGAGCTGTTGCTATAGAAACCATAACGTATTAGAGCGAGCGCACTTCTTCTCTCAGCACAACACCTTCTGACCAATCACAACCCGGAAATGCATTTGTGGCTTTGAGGTGGTTTACTGCATGTTCTGAGGTGTGTGTGTGTGTGTGTGTAGGAGGATCCAACCTGCTGAAAAGGCAGGAGGTGATGAAGTTCGCACTCCGAGTCTTGAATTGTAACAGCGCCGTCTTTGCACACGTGAGTACGAGCGCACGTCCGATACGTCCCGCTGCAGCACTATCAGAAAGGCATTGTGGGTATTATGGGCAACCGTTGGACTGAGAGAAGTTTAAAGCTCAGAATTCTTTGATTAAATAAATATTGTTTTATATATAAATATTGACTTGCAAGTCGTTCCTTAAAGGTTCTTGATTGTTGTTATTATTATTATTATTAATATTATTATCATTATTAGAGTTGTTATTTGTCTTGTAGGCCGAAAGCTGGATAAAAGTGCTGGAGTTTGCCAACCTGTCGTCTTCTCCTTCTTGTTTACCCGAACCCAACTACATCTTCCTATCAGTGAGTTGCACCGAGCTGATTAAAGCATGGTGGATGTTGTAAGAACATCGAGACTCACTGCATGTACACTTTGTGTGTGTGTGTGTGTGTGTGTGTTTCAGAGGACCATGGACATCGCCACAGGAATCCTCAATGAGCTCAATCGCACTTCCCGGATCCAGATTCCCAAAAACTTTCAAAACGTGAGTGGTGGGTTATGCTGTGTGCGTGTTGTGTTGTTGTGTAGTGTGGTGTTGTAACGCTGATGTCCGTGTCTCCTTCTCCTCCTCCTTCAGGGGTATCCCAACCAGGCGTTGTTGCTCTTAGCCACTCAGGCTTTAGCCTGGCGTCTTCTGCACTCACAACTCAAACCCATCGTCAGCGTCATCCTGACCTTCAAAGTAACTCTCCTCACGGTCTTCCTTATATATAAATATATATAAATAGGTGTGTGTGTTAGTGTGTGTCTGACAGTGTGATGTGTGTCTCTCTCTTTCTCTTTGTTCATATATGCATTTCAGATGTCACGGTATTATCACAGTATACTGTCTTACCAGTGTACAGTCACATCTTAGGTTTAGGTTCTGATATCCGTGTGTGTGTGTGTGTGTGTGTGTGTGTGTGTAGTCGAACCCCTGGGTGGTGCCCTGGTTGTTCAGCAGTCTACTGGTGCAGCCACCAACACTCCAGGATTTGTTCTGCGTGATTCTGGAGGAACTTGCAGACGGACAATGCAGATCCATCTTGCAGTACGTTCACTCTGTTTGAACACGCACATTACACACTGTTTAATAAAAAAAAAAGTACTTTTATTAAAACGTAACGTTCTACTCCAGAATACAGGACACAGCCGAGCAGTACTTCATTGCGAGTTTCCTCTGTCTGTTCTTCCTGGAGTCCAGAGTAGTTCTCAATCACTACACGTATCCCGTTACTGATCTGCTGGCCAAGTGGAACGAGTGAGTGCTTCTGACACTTCTCAGAAGTGCTGATCAGAGCCTTGTTGTTGTTGTTGTTGTTGTTGTTGTTGTTGTTGAATATTTCCATGCAGCAGAGAACATAGACAAGTTACTGAAGTTTAAAATAATGATGCGTGATTAACAGGAACTCCTCAAGCCTAGAAGTGATGTTTACACTTTGATCCCATAAAAATTACCGTTTTGTTTCTTCCTCTTTTTATTTATTCACGAACGACACGTTATTCTTTTTTTTTTTAAATCCATATACCGCATGTTGTGAAACGTCTGTAAATAAGTTAGTTCCTGTTCTCGCTCACGTCACGGTGTTTACGACTTTATATCTGATTGTGCGTGTGTTTTGTGTTCCGGGTGTGTCTGAACGCGCTCTCCTGCACTCTGTGTCCTGATGCAGATTCGAAAACCCGTGGCAGTACCACCTCCGGCGACTGCTCGAAGTCAAAGTAAGAACTCTTTATTACGCTTGTACCGAAAACATTTCTAGAACCCGTCAAATTTCAGCTTTAATCTCGGATTACAGTACGCGTTGATGCGTGAATACAAGATGGCCGCCGTACCTATCCCGTAGTCATTCGGAGCGTCGTTCGTGTACATCCTGAAAAATGAACGCCACAGTGCGACGTGGTGCAATACCAACATGGCCAGAGGGGGGGCGCAGTACAGCATCGTGTGTCTACAGCTAAACAAACAAAACGGTGTCTCTCAAATCGCATTCTAGTTATCGATTACCAACGCTGAAAAAAACAAACAATACAAACCATGACGCAAATTCTAATGGGTTTCTACTATTTCCACCATTACAAACCATCAGCTAACCATTAAAACCATTACCGGTCCTTAATGGTATCCGCTAGACGGAACATGCCACAGATAGACCGCAACAAATGACGAGTAGAAACCCACAGGGACCATTACAGTTTCCATTAAAACCAATACAATTCCCATTAAAACCATTACAGGTTCTATGACATTCCCAAACCACGACGTATATTGGAAAAATCGCTTAAACCTGATCGAAAATATAGTTTATGTTTAAGTTGATTGTCTGATTCCAGAGATGTGGATTTGGACCGGGTGATCGTTTTATAAGCGGTTCACCCACTCAGGGGAAGGTCAAGGTGTGATGTCACGATACTCTTCAACCACTCATGTCCCATATGCAAATGATTTAGCTAGAACCCTGCGTAAGCTGCGTATTAACGGAGCTGGGTAATGTTCGTGTCCTGGGAGCTATTTTTAACTGGCTGAGGGTATGACTGTGCAAATCCAGCTAGTTTGCTAGCGGAGCAGTTATGCGCTACAGTAAAATAAAGCTGTACAGAAGTGAGCACCGGCCGTTCAGAATTAACATAAAATTTACATAATGTTTTTTTGTTTTTTTTTGTGTGTGTGTGTTTTGCTTCCCTTTTGTGTAGGAGTCGAGTCTGAGCACGGACAAACTGCTAATCCTCAACCAGATGATCCAGTGGGGTCTACGTCAGTAGAGTGTGCGCGTGTGTGTGTGTGTGTGTGTGTGAGAGAAGAAACTGTTAAGACATCTCACTGTTTGTTGTGTGTGACGATCAGGTACAGTAATTAAAACCGTTCCGATTTTTAAAAAAGGACACTCTAACGTTTTCAAAATGATCCGATGTAAAGGTTTAAAAGCATTTACGAATAAAGAGGCTATGTTTATACGACAGACTGCATCAGTGTATCATTTACACGACAACGGTCAGAATTAGGAGTATATGTATGTGTGTGTGTGTGTGTGTATATATATATATATATATATATATATATATATATATATATGTATGTATATGTATGTATATATATATATATATGTATGTATATGTATGTATATGTATATGTATATAATACATGAAATAAATATAAACATGGAGAGTATAGATGCAGATCCAGCGCATGTAAATCAGTCCCTGTTCATGTTCAGTAGAGAAGTTTTGGGGTCTGGTTGAAATCCTTTTTTTTGTTTTTGTTTTGTGTTGTCTAGTTTGAAATATTGAAATACGTTCGCGTTAAATCAATTCAGCGTTTCTTCAACGGGGAGAACTTCCACCGTTCAACTACACAGCTAGACGAGAGACGACTGAAGACTGCACTGTTCCCATTTTTCAGCATGTATGGAAGGGAGATTTGAGTGGAAGCGTTTGTTTCTTGCAGCGGTTCCCTTTTCTATATCTAGATGAACTTTGACCTGTGAATTCACAAGACTCGGTCTCGTGAGCTAACAGCTGAAAAGAAAATTGAGGAGCTTATTATTATTATTATTATTATGATTATGATTGGACTTTGGCTTGTTTTCTGATCGGTCGTTGGCTCAAGTCTGGGGAGTAAAAACACCTCGTCCATCATGATCTTGTGGACAAATTCAATGATTTCCTGCTAGGATTTGCAATGTTTGCATCTATAGTACTACAACTTGTAAAAAAAAAAAAAAAAAAAAACCCATTGGAACTGTTTCTCATTAAGTCATTGCACATCGGGGTAACGTTTAAGTGTGTTTACTCAGTTAAAGTGTAAATAAAACGTTTTAAGCATCCTCGTGAATCCAGAAAACAAAATCGGACCCGGGAAATCCCGTCCTAATAAAATACGTTTCAAAGTCACTTCACAGGACTGAAAAAAAAAACCCACCACGGCATTAAAAACAAACGAGGCACACGTTCCCGTTTATTTCCACCTTCACACTGAAGCGCTCTTCAAGTCTACAACGCTTCGACAGACTTCCGGATCCTCCGGGATACCTACACGTCCTCTTGTATTTCACAGTCGCGTCATTTTCTCTAAACATGCGACGGTGAAGATGTTCTTCAACTATCTAATCGTAAGGTGATTTTTAAAAAAAATTCATCTCGGACACTTTAGCGGTAACGCCGCCCGCTCGTATCCAATCGACCAATCGTGTGGCGGCGGCACAAGGCAGGACGTCCTGCAGGTCCAGGTTCAGTTTGAAACTATGCTTAAATGGTTTAAAAACAGCCGGTCTTTACAACTTTACAGGCCTACAACAGCAGAAGAACCACATCAGGTTCCACTTAACGGTAGCCAAGCACAAGAATCTGCAGCTACGATGAGAACCAAAAGTCAATTGGGGGGAAAAACTTTCGCCTGACTGACTGGAAGCTCTTGAGGTGTATCTGCGTGATTTTACACATTGCCCTGCTGCTCCGTGATTGGCTGATTTGGATGAAGGAACAGGGATACACCTAATAACCCCCATCCCCGAGTTAGTAGTATTTAATTTCCTCTGAGCGTTGTTGTTGTTGTTGTTGTTGTTTATTCAGTGAATAAAACATGTTCATGTGCATTAATGGTGCTGTAATATGAGTTTTTCCCCAGACCACACTCACGTGTCCCATCTGTTCTGGCACTCAATAAAATAATCACAAGGATATGTGGATTTGAGGATTTAGGATTACTCCAATTACAGTTTTTGGCCGTTTCGTTGTGCGCTGCAGTTTACACCGAGATCGCAGTGGATGGAGAAAGTGGGGCAGAATCCCATCCAAGCATAAAACACTGACACTCCTAATTATTATTATTATTATTATTATTAGTTAAGGATAACTTAAAAGCAGTAAACACTTTGACAATCGGATGATTGCTAAACCAGAGTTCTCAAACCCGTAGAAACCAACTATTCCGAGATTAAGCTACGTTAGGTCCAAGTCTAAAAAAAAAAAAATCAATCAATAAATATACTTAACAAGCATACCAAAACTCACAGACCCAACGGAACCCCGCTTGGAGAACCGCCAGGTTAGCAGCAGTGTAACCGTACAAGTCCGCTTCAGTGTCAGGTTTTGAAAAGCGTGCTGGCGGTGTAGCTGACTCGCAGGACCGTGGGCGGAGTTCCCATCGCGTGTCGCGTGACGAGCTCCGAAAGGTAGCGCAGGATCTTCAGATCGTCGTCGTGGAAGCGCTCGGGCCTGACCTCTACGCTGGGACGCCGGAGCCCGTGAGAGAACGCGAGAAGGAACGCTCTAGACACAAGCCGGCTAATTATACTCTGCGTGTACAGGAAGTAAGCGGTTCCGCGCATGCTGTGAGTCCTCGCCTCCACCAACGGACAAATCAGAGAACCTTTATAAGCCGGGCAGCGTAAGGTCTTCTGGTCCACGTCCAGTACGCTGAGGTACCGGCTAAAGCGCACTAGGCAAGGTGGCATGCTGGGAGATGAAGGAAAAGCCAGTCTGGGAAAACAGAGATACGTTAATGAACAGTGATATTGTTTTGTATATTTAAGCTTTATTAAGGCATTTAACTCAGACTTTATGTGAAACAAGACTCAACCACAGTCTCTCTTTCTCTCTGTTGAAGTTAACTAGACTTTCTGTCTGGAAGATGTCTGGAAAAAACCTTCGCTACAGTTTTACATCCGACTGTTACAAAGCTCTGACACTGGAGACTCCTTCCATAAAACGTTTTACGTAATTGGTTTAACGTACCTGTTATAGCCGACGAGTTTCCAGGTTAGCAGGTCGGTAATGTGCAAAGGGCTCGATGTCCAGGGTTGGATGTTTCCTCTGCAGCTCCCTAGATGAGGGGTGTACATGGTCAGCGCTGTGACCCACCGTCTAACCGCTCTTTCCTCACTGCCCAGCACCACCAACGTCCGGCCGCTCAACAGGCTGTACATGGCGTGCACGGCGAACGGAAACTGGCGCAGGAAATGCAGAGCGGCCCGCCCCGACCTGCCGCGCTTTCTCCGACTCTGTACGGCTGTGCTTTTCCCCCCACGAAGGTCGAGAGATATTGTAGAGCCTGCTCCTGTGGAGCTAAGGCTATGGTAGCTGGTGCAATCTGAGAAGTCATCTGGTGTAAATAGGAAAGACCTGTCTTGGAGAGAGCCTGGTTCACTTAGAGGAGAAACGCCACCAAACGTACACACGTCCAAGCTCATGTGAGGATCTTCTGGGTTTAAGACTATAGTAGGGGTTCTAGGGGAGCTCTGGCATTCCTGGTGCTTTTCTTTGCACTGAACCGAAAAGTCTTCAGCACTGCGCATGCAGTCGTTGTCTTCTCCTTCATGCTCTGGGGTTTCCTCGTCGATTGCAGAAGGATACGAGGCCCTCAGGTCTTCTGGTATGATAGACTCTGTAGTGCTAAGCACCTCAATGCTGTCCTCGCTGTTTTCCCGTCGAGTGACCACTCTCCTTTTTCGTCCTTCAGAGGTGGCTGCAGGGAACGCCGTCGGTCTCTGCGGAACCGTCTCCATGGTATCCATAGGGCCTTGAGTTTGAAAGGACTTCTCCGTTCCCAACACCTCGATACTCTCTCCGCTGCTCACGCTATCCTTCATCGGCACGGAAACGTCCTCGTTCTTGCGGTCGCCTTCGTCTGAGAAGTTTGGTGCTGAAGGCAAGTCG
This sequence comes from Ictalurus punctatus, assembly GCF_001660625.3. Taxonomy (NCBI): domain Eukaryota; kingdom Metazoa; phylum Chordata; class Actinopteri; order Siluriformes; family Ictaluridae; genus Ictalurus; species Ictalurus punctatus. The sequence goes on from NC_030441.2 coordinate 905,563, forward strand.
TCACATGGCGAGGTCGGAACGGAGTCAGGTCCGTTTCTATGGAGCTCGAGCCTGATTGGTACCATTTCCACACACGATGTGTAAGAGTCTAGGCTTACAGGTTCGCTCTGTAGCGGGGAAACGGGAAGAAGCCGTGCTGACCGGGGTTGTAGTCTGGATAGCCGCTGACTCGTCTGTGCTTCCGGGTCACACGACTCTTCAAAGAGGAAATTAGTGGACTTTAGGTGACGGAGCAGGTTTTGAGTCCGCTGCTGCGAGAGGAGGTAGCTGTTATCGCCACGGAAACTCCTCTCAACGGAGCGGAGCTGGGTCAGCGCCTGCTGCAGGAAGTACCCGTCACACAGCTCATCCAGGTTCTTCAGACGCTTGTCAAACTGTCGACACGTGCTCGAGCTCACCAGCTGCGGCGTGTGCGAAGGTGCACGTGAGCAGCCGCTGCAGTCCTCCAGTGACTCTGGACTCTGGGAATACAGCATGTTGGGGTCTAGGTCAGACTCCAGAGAATGAAAAGCATCGTCCGGTTCGTACGGCAGGAACTCGGGGTCTCTGAGCTTCCTGTTCGGATAGGAGGTGATCTGTTTCAAAAGACTTCTGTGTTCCTGAATGGCTTTTTCCACATGAGCCAACTCATCCGCTTTATTAGCCCACATGATCGACGGACACGTTGCACTTTGACCTTCCTTTCTTTCCTCGGGCTGTCCTTGATCCTTTTCTGATCTGTTTTTGTCAGTTCGATCGCTCATATTATCCGAGTCACATTCTGGGTCGTTTCCCCTTTTATCAAACCCTGGCACGGTGTTGTTTTGGTCAACTTCTATAAATCTACATCTCTGTTTCTCTTTCAGTTCCTCTTCTGTTGTGCTCAGCGGCGATTCCCCGTTCCCATTATCTTTCATTTCCCTTTCCCTCGTTCCCATTCCGTTCCTCTCGCCGACTTTTAATTTACTCAGCCTGTCTCTGTTCATCTCCCTCAGAAGTATTAATCTAGTATACTCCAAGTCGGAAAGTCTTTTGTCCACTTCGTTGGCAAAGTTCTTCCGATTTCCAGTCTTCAGGCACTCCGAAGCCTTGGAGAACTCGGCTGATAGCTGCCGGAAACAACGCATCATCTTCTCCTCTTCGGAGGACACGTAGGCCACGCAGAACGGCCGGACAAACCCCCGGGCCTCCAGGTCGTACAGCGTCAAGTGGTGCACGTAGGCGTAGGCGCCTTCTCTAGAATCCCCCAGCACCACTTTTGAGTCTTCGACGAAGTTCAGTTTAGGGTGTGCGCAGCCGGTAGAGCCTGCGAACGTGGTCTGATAGTCCACAGACATGATCCTGAGCGCGAAGTGGTTCAGATCGAACGAGCCGCACGCCTTGGTTTGGTCTGGAACGGTTAGTAACGGCTGGGGACCCACCTGCTCAGAGAACTCCGATATAAGGATAAAATCCTGACCGAAGCGAACGCTTGACGTCTTCGACCACGGCGACGCATCTTCCGCGTCTGGATACAGAGGAACGGACAGTTCAGCTGGAAGTCCAAGCGATTCCGTGGATTCTTCCAGGAAATCCGTCTCGGTCGTGAAAGCCAGCAAGTCTGGAGATCCGATCATGATGTATTAGTCCAGTGTATATTTAAATATGAAACACCTTTAATATGAGCTGCTCAGTTCAGGTGATTTCAGGTGAGTCAGTGACGTCAGAGAGTCATCCCGCGTGCAGAGTAAACACAAGTGTAAACACAACGCGTCATGAAGGAAGATTGGTCAGAGTTTGTTGGTATTTACTTCTGCACTTCTCATTAAGACTTGAAACAGGACAAACCTCCAAACTTGTAGCTGTCAGCCGGCGGAAATCAAAAGTAAACAACACGGATCCAGCGCGCAGGCGGTCCTGGAGATATCCGCTGCCTGTTCGTTCAACTTTAGAAGTAAACAGCGCGAGGCGTCCGATCCGGTGACCGGCCGTCGGTAATCGAAACTGGTGCTGTCGCAGACCACGTGACCGCGCCGGAGGAAGGGAAGGGAAGGGGGGCGGGGTAGCGTGTCTGACCTTTAGGACCGAACTCGCGCTAAACACACGTCCTCGTGCGCAATAAGTCTGCTGCTTTGGACGCAGACGAGTATTTCCGGTGCAGGAAGGAAAATCCTGTCTCCCGCGTGCACGCGCGCGCACTTACCTTAATCCTTCATTTATCTCCAAGGTTCCCGATTTATTTCATTTTATTTTTTGATGAGATGAAATCGCTGTAACATGAACTCAGTATCTTAACTTAAGCGGAATTTGTGGAAGTGGAAGTGAAAGTTTTGTAATAAATCGCACAAGCAGAAGCATAATACTTTGAAACATGAACATCTGTACTGCTCTTTTTACTGTATTTTTATTAGATTTTTAACTTGTAAAAACAGCTTGTGTGTGTGTAATATATATATATTATATATATATATATATATAATTGACATTATCAGTGTTATAAACCTGCTTGCTCTGGTTTCTCAGGCTGAAGAAACAAGCAGCAGAATGTCTCCACTGTTATTATTATTATTATTATTATTAGTAGTAGTAGTAGTAGTAGTATTTAATGGTTTCTATATAGTGGAAAGCTGGAAGAATCCCCAAAGCAGTTCATCATGTGCTGGTAAAATGGATAAAACAATACATATCGATGCAATCATTTTATTCTTGAACAAATTTTTAAAAATATTTATATATACTTAATTTGGGAATTTATTGAACGTTTGTAAAGCTGTACATGAAACTTTAAGAAGGGTAAATAATCTGGAGCGCAGAAGAAATTTATGATGTGTGTATGATATATATATATTACAGCAATGGTGTTAAGGGGATTTACACTTTTTTTATATTTTCCTTAAAAACTCTGTATAATTGCTTTTAAGCTGCAGATGGAAAAAAAGAGAGACACTCTTGTAAAAACACGTGTGAATTATTATTTACAACCATCAAAACAAATCAGCTACAACTTTTATTTTTACCTTTTATTTTTGTCCAGTAATTGATAAACATCCCTTAACTTGATTTCTACATTAAGGAACCCTTAAGAGCTAAGGGACCGTGTATAAAAATGGCAACTCCTTTTACAGGAAGAGTCCTTATATTCAAGCTAGGCTACTTGATAGAATGACGTAACACTAGGAATTTAACTTTAAAATAAAAAATTGAAAAAAAAACCCCCCTAAAAATCTCAACTCACCATGAGACAAGACGTACACGAGGAGAAAGTGCTCACAGGAACGTCTTATCCATAATACACACCAGAACTTTCACAGAATCATGACTCAAAGAGTTTGAATTTCATTTTTTTCAACATAATTAAAAGTATTATAGTTTCAATGTGAAATCCAGAGCAACGATAGTGGAGAGGAGTTGCTGTAGAAAAACTAATGCTGAAGAACAGTCATAAAATTATAACTACACGGTAGATTATATTATCGAATGATGTCGGACAAGTGAAGTGCTGAGTCTGTGACTTCGTTTTATAACCTTTAATCCAGGCGTAATCACGACACCCGACCCCTCGTTCAAAATAACTTTTTATTTGCGTAACAGAGAGACTTGATTCAAAGGGATTTTCCAGACCCTGATTCAGGACGAGCTTTATTCGTGTCGGGGAGAAGACTGCATCAAACACACGCACTTTCACACGCCCGATAAAACAAACACACAAACAGTTCTGGTTCGTCGTTCATTAAAGTGCCACGTTTATGATCCGAGTTCCAATCAGAGCGCGTCTCGGTATTAGATTATTAACGAATAAAACCTGGATTCCCTGCATAACTAACTGTTTATTAAACCCTGTATTGCTCCAACACGCGGAGTGTGTGTGGGATAGAGCTCGCGCACATCTCACTCGTCGGGACCGCCTTTAGTTTTTCTGTGTAGTAATAAATAAAAACGTCAAACTGCACATTTAACCTATAAGAAAGAGGTACATCCTAGAGAGAGAGAGAGAGAGAGAGAGAGAGAGAGAGAGAGAGAGAGAGAGAGAGAGAGAGAGAGAGAGAGATATGAGATGTGTGTGTGACCGGTTATATGAGCAGTATCTCGGGCTCGCACACAGCGCAGTAGAGCATGAAGCCCATCTCATCGATGTCGTCCACGGTGAAGCCCTGCAGCAGATTCACAGCAGGTTTAAAGTAGCTGGGCAGGAAGCCCGCCTCCAGGTAGCCAATCAGCTCCGTGATGGCCTGCTGGAACCGATCAGCGAACGCCGACTCCGACCAATCAGACTCCTTCTCACTCATGTGCAGGATGACGCTGCTGAGCTGCGCGCCGGTCAGCTTGCGGAGGGCGGGGCAGTTCCGACACACAGCCTTTAGTGTTTTCAGACACTTCTTCCTGACACCCGAGTCCTCGTCTGATTGGTCGAGGCTGGCCAGTCGAGCCGTTTCGCTGGTGTAGAGGCTCTGGTACCACACGTAGTCGAACGGTCCGGTGATTTCCGGCTGCGCCGTTAGCGCCGTGTCCCCTAAGCGCACCATCGGTAGAACGCTAACAAACAGCTGCTCTTCGTCGAAATTTCTGCTTTCGCTCCGAGCTCGGATTTCCAGCTTCAGCGCGGGAGACCCGAGCACCGGCCGCACCTCGCACTCCAGGGTTCTGCTCAGCGATGGCCAGTTCATGGACTCTGTGATCGATTTGCGTAGTTGCTCGCCAACGAGCTGAGACGACAGGTACCCGCCGAGGAGGTGCCTGTCCCAGTAGCTCCGCCCACGCGGGAAATACTCTAGATTTTCGCGACGTAACATGCAGTACTGAGGATGTCCGAGGAACGTGTCCTCTCCGGCGATCGGAGTCCACAGACTGGGCTCCAGCTACACACACACACACACGTATAAAAATAACAGGTGGGTTAGGAATTATATAGACTTAATAATCCTATTTAAAAATCGCTCTCAAATCTAAAAACAATTGGTCAGGTGGTGTTGATTTAACATCTATTACAGAACCACTCACAGTAGTTCCGGCTACAAGACAGATCACAGGCGTATGTTAACGCACCCTTAATATGTTTCTATAGCGACAGCGACTTGGAGACACTCTAAATGATCTAAAGCTTATAATAAACGCGATCAGTACGGAGCCCCTAAAGGGACATAATGGTGGAAAAAAATTGGGATGGGAGAAAAAAAATTGTTGAGAACACAACAGGTAAGCTATTTTTTGCGAGGGAACGCAACAATCGTCGATATTGTAAAGCTTTCTGTCGGACATTATGGAATGAGTCTCCAGTTTCAGAGGTAAAGCTGGAACGTTAACATCAGTGACATCACGCCGTTCAATTTTTTGTATTTATATACTGACGTACTGTTGAGTAAGGTCGTATTGTTTATATTTCATGCACCGGGTGGGTTTTGGACACAATGACGTTTCATTCCTGCTACCTGTAGTGGTACGAGCAGGCAGGCGTGATCGGCCTTGACCACCTGCAGGTCGTCGAGCAGCGACCCCGCGAGGGTCATCTCTCCCAGGGGCATGTCCGGGTGTTTGGAGCGCAGGAAGGCCTGAATCTCTGTAGCGCTTTCCAGCGCTCTCTGCTGAGCTCGGGACACTTCGCTCGGGGACAGGCACACACGTGTCTGGTAATACTGCTCCAGTCTTTCCGAGAAGGTTAACACGCAGAGATCCAGCCGTCTGCCTGTCTGAGCCGGGTCTGATCCGTTCCTCTGAGTCTGGGATTGGATTTGGGGTGCGGATTGAGACAGGTCCGCTATGTTGAAGAAAAGAAAAAAAAAGAAAAAAAAAAAGAGAACGTTGCTAAGTTACTGGAGTTGATCATAATGTATCTGAATGTCTGTCTGGTCTTACAGTAGAATATTTGTTCCTTTTCCGTTCATTTCCACAAGCTGTTACTCTTGTGATTGACAGGAAGTCAGAATGGCTGCTGCTATTTCTACATTGTTGGGATAACGGTCAATTTCTCACCACAATGTGTGCTACATACCTTTCTTGGTAACTGCAGTAATCGGTTTCATGGCCACACCCTCGATGCCCTTTTGAAGCAGTTTGGGGGAGGAACTGACCAGGCTAAGCTCCTCCCAGCTGTCTGTCATCTTTTTATCAGGATTTTGGTCGTCGGGAGGCCGGCCAGCGCGTTCTATCAGCTGGTGGAGAGACGTTTAAGACAAGTCGTAAATAAATGATCAAGCCTACAATTCATTACCTGGCTTGAAAGTGCTCCAGTGTGACGCCCAGTCTCGTGTTTTGGTTAAAATAAAAAAGCCAGTGATGACAAAATAACGCACGGCTCGCAAAGTCATAGACTAATATATGTGGAAGAGGGCAGACAGCGCTTTCCGCTGAATGCGTTACACTGCTGAGTAAAACCTGCCTGATTAATAACGTCATTAAACGTGCAACAATTAGCATGATTCCAATACAACAATGCACCTTTTTCACAGCTAACGTAGCAATGCCCAGGACGGCGACTCCGCCCACACCAAGCACCAATCGGGCGTTGGACAGCAGGAAGTCGATGATGGCGGCGATTCCGTCTTCACCCCGCCTTTTACTTGAATAATACATGGCTCCGTCTGCAACGGACCAAACCGCATATGTTAAAACCACGTTTTGGCGAAATCATTAGTGACACTACTGAAATCCCTCGCTTATACCGTTCCAGATAAGCCACTAGCAGGACTCACTACTACAACCGTTCACATTAGCAATAACTTAAATAAATATGAGTAATAATAATAAATTTGACGTGCAGAATAAACCTCGCCATCCTATCTTCTTGAAATATCGGGCTTCACTTATGATCTTTTAGTAAAAGCTGTGTGTAAATGTTTGCCTAATCCGGTGTGCGCAAGCATGCTGATCAGCAGTACAGTGCAAAGTGTGTTCCTGACACAGCTCATTTGCATTTAGCCACGCCCACAAACCTCCATAAAAGGTCTTGCACACAGACAGCTGTGAGAAATGAGCGATCAGGGTAAAGACTGGAAAACAGTAGTTGGAGTTATTTTGACTCACTTCTACACCAATGAGAAGAATATTTAATCAAATCTTAATATTAATAGTAGTAGTAATAATAATAATAATAATAAGCGAGTGTTAAATCCTTCTTCAGCTGAGGCGCTTGTTTACAGCTCGTCCTCCGTTTGTTATTGAACATTAGCTGAATGAGGTTTAATTTATTACGGCTTATGTACATGTATGTTTATGTTGCTGGTTGTCATTATATTGTAATATTTATGTCTGCTATGTCAATGTGAAAAAGATATTTCTCAAATAGGCGAAGATATAAAAGGCCCTAGAGTACATGTTTATTTCAAAACACAAACATACCTTTCCGGACCGGAAACGGTTTTCCTAATGGATTTTCTCAGCCACATAATACTTTTGTCTTAAGTCGGGGCACAAACCGTTATTTATGATCGTGTTGTAGATATTTTGCAGGTTATTTGTACAAATAAGAAATAAAAACAAATCGCCTATTGTACCTTTAAATATACGAAGCACGGAAAAGCCTGCGTGCTGCATCACGGCCTGTCACTTCTCAGTGTCTTCTCAGGATAAAGTTAGCTTAGAAAGTTAAATAAATAATATTAATGCAATATGATCTTACTTAAATTAACATTTTAAACCTACAGAACTTGTTAATAAGCCATGACTGCTTGCTTTAAGCTGCACAACTTATCCGTTGTTGTTGTTGTTGCTGTTAGCACGCGCTAGCTAGCTCGCTTGCTTGCTTTAATTGCTTGGCTGGTATGTTGTTTTTATAGATATATATATATTTTGTCACTTACCTTTTCAGAAAATCCTCCACCGCATTTCTAAATCAAACAGAAAATTCGAAGTTAAACATAGCTTCATGACTCGAGGTCATATCAGTTACTCGTTTCGTCCATTAACGTAAACCAGCCAAAAAGCTCACAACACGCAGCTTGGATTGGATGTGTCGTTTTGATTGGCGTGGATTTAGACCAATAGGAAGCCAAGCGTGCATGACGTCCAACTTGTAGCCCAATCACCGTGCAGGTATTGTTGTAGCCTGTAGTACCTCAGGACGTGAAGTACGTGAGGGGTTTCCGGTCTTAAAGTGAACGCGCTCTCCATCTTTCCGCCATTTTGTATTTTCGTTGTTAATTAAGTTTTGGGGGAAACACCCGTTTATTGTTAGGCTTAAAATATATCGAGCGTCCACCAAATAAGTCCCTCTGAACGAGCTGTTTCTATAGAAACAACAACGTAATCAAATGAAATGTGTATGCGTGCTACTCTTTTACAGAGAAACACTCAACGACATGACCGGATGTCGTCACACCTAAGTGTTGTAATCCTTTTATACCACTACAATTCGACAACATTTACAATTTGTTAGTTTATTAAAGAGCGTCAGTTTTAGATGCGTATTAATGTTGCAGAACGTGCGCAAAACATTCCTGTTATCACTTAGCTACAAATCTTCGCACTTCTCTTTCTCTGTTACTACAAGACAAAAAAAAAACAAAAAAAAAATCTTGTAACGTTCACGAGAAACCTACGTTCCTTAAGTTTAATCTGTTACATTATTACAAAGCCCTGACACTGGAGACTCCTTCCATGAATGTTAAATAAACTTTTTTTCCGTCTCAATCTTTCTTCCATGCAAGTTCCTGCATATGAAAACAACGTATTTGAAGCGCACGTTTATATAACATAATATATATAACAATCTGCGATTTTTCTTGGAGCTGGAACTACTGCTATAGAAAATCAATCAACAGCTTCCGCCCAATCAGAACCTAGAATACAACAGCACCGTGTATGCATTTGTCTTTAACCGTGCGGGTTCTATCTTTACTAGGATTATCATCATCTTGGACTGAATAATTTTCACAATCCACTGGTGTAAAGTCATTAAGGAATTTATTGAAAATGAGCGCCATTTTGTCCCTGTGACTTCAGAACAGAAAACACTGCACATCCAGCATCTTTTGCTTTTTTTTTTTTTTTTTTTTTAGAAAACTCATCTTTTAATTTCTTTTCAGGCCTGTACATCTTTGATGCAAAAATACCCATTTCTCATTACAGTGAACCACACGACAACCTTTCAAGTCATTTTTCAAAATAGAACTTTGTCACAGGCGTGAAGAAATTCAACTCAAAATGTCCATTGTAGCTTTACACAGCTCACCCTGAATGTCCCCCTCCCCAGACAGAACAAATTAAATACTTAAACCATGTTTCAGCTCTATCTGAATACTGATTTAGCCACCGGACATGAAGAATCAATCCAGCATCTAATTCTTAGATCTGATACCAACACGTGTTGTTTCTATTTTTACTCCCAAAAGTCGGTAGGATATCTGAAAACCTGAAAAAAAAAAAGTCCTTCATCTTTTCAGAAAGAAAAAAAACAAAAACAAAAAAAAAAACACAAGAACGGCACAAAACGGGATATTTAATAATTATTTTGTTTTGATCCTGAATCCAGCTCGCTATGCTTACATCACGTGGTATCGGGAAATTTTGTACGACTGAGACTAAATAAGTATGTGATAAGTCGTAAATGATATCATTATCGATGCAGCTCTTAAAAAAAAAAAAAAAAAAAAGTAAGATTCCTCCGTAGAAGATTCCAGATTTTCTATTAAGGTGCCAGAAATTGACAAACAGCATAAAGCTGACTGAACGGGAATATTTAAATCCTTAAACAAAACAAACTGTTTTTGATTGCACAGGTTTGCTCTTAACGCTGCTGTAAGAAGTCTGTAACGAGGTCTAAAACTAAAAAACTTGCAGTATTCACAAAACCCTTCTTACAAAAAACAAAAACAAACGTATAAATAAGAACACACCCGCAGTAAGTATACCACTCGTTCCTCGCCAGCAGCCCGTCGGATTGGATTCTACACGCCGACGTTTATAACGCGTCTAACGTTACGGTGCTTTATTAACAGTCGGTTGTTAATTATCGGAGGTCTTCAGTGGCGGCTCATCTTCACTCGGCGAGACGATGAAGTGTGTTCAGAGTGTGACGACGACGTGTTCACCACCCTCCTCCAGGAGTTCTCCGATGCGCCGCTATCGTCATCATCATCGCCGTGACGACTCTGCTGTTGGAGGAGTGAACGCCTCTGCTGTTCTTTATCCATCTCTAATACACGAGGTCTGAGAGGAAAAAGGCCAGAAAAAGGATCAGAGATGATGTCTGCGAATTCATTTACGGTTCGTCTCGTTTAACGTCTCGCTTAGAGCGAGTGTTTAACGTGCACCTCTCACACACACCTCTCACACACCTCCCTACCTGTGTGCAGCGTCTGGGTCAGCTTTGCGGTGCGAGCGCTTCGCTTTCAGGACCTGCCGTCTCTCTGAAGTGGGACTGGAGAAAGGGCTGAGAGAACCCGTGTCCAGACGAGGTGCGTTCGGTCTCGTCCTAAAAAAACAAAACAAAATGAAATTAAAAAGAAAAACTTCCTGGTTTCTCACCGCATCACAAATCCCAGATGCCGATGTTTGAGTTTAAACGTCCATCCCGTCCTGACGCCGCGGATCGAAAATACAGCTTAGTTTTAAACTAATTTCGCGTTTACTTTTATTTTCTTTCAATTACAATTTTATCATGTTGATTTTTTATTTAATTTGACTTGATCGTACTGCACTCTCAGCTACCACATTTATTTATTTATATATATATATATATATATATATATATATATATATAATAAAATAATATAATAATAAAAATCTAAATATAAAGATATATTAACATATAACTATAAATCAATAGAAAAAATGTTTATGATCTGAAAACCGTTCTGATTTTTAGCCATTTCTTCTGAATAATGAGAAAAATGTATGGAATAAATAAATAAATAAACTGCCAAATAGAAAAAAAAGAAAAAGAAAAAAAAGGTGTTATAAAAACAATTAAATAGCCAGTTTAAGTTGATAAATAACTAAGAAATGAAAAACGACCCCCCGCCCCATAATATCTGGATTAATGTCAAAGCGGACGGCGGTGTGTATCTACTCACTTCCTGAGGATGATGACCGCTCTGCGCTGCTTGATGTCCTGAGGCCGGATGCAGTGCGTGATGCCGTCTGCAGCGTAGCCGCTGAAACGAAATCGGAGGTGTGAATGTGCGGTATTTGGCTGAGGGGCGTGTATGCAGCAGGACAAACCAAGCCAAACCATGAGTGTTTCATGTGTTCATAGCGCTGAGCACCAGTTTCCTGCTCAAGGGATTAACAAACGCAAACTCACACGTCCGTCCGTACATTTTAAACCCCTTGGATCATCTCTACAGAAGGACAGCGATGCAGCGGTGCTTTAGTGTTTTTGTCTGTCCACCTCTTCATTTCAAACAGATCAGCTCTAACACCGTCACGCTCGTCGTTCTTCTACATCGCTAACCTGTCGAGCGGCGTCTCGGAGTTTAGTTTAGCCGCACTGCATCCTGTGAGTTTGAGACGCTGGCTTTCTCGTTAATATAAAACTCTGAACTTCATCGCTAGGACATTAAAAAAGCCAAGCCTGACCGTTATCGCTCAAGCGTTAACGTGCACGTCACGTTCACGCGCCCGCTTATGTACGCCCGCAGGATTAAAAGCGACGTCCACCGGACGACACGTCAGAGCCAAAACGACTCTCCATCTGGCTTCACAGGAACGTCGAACACACAGACAAGCTCCGGATCGCTTTAAAACTTTCTGCCGTCGTCGTGACGGTCGTCATGATCCGTGACTCAAATCGAAAACCCGGTATTACATTTAAGAGGTCTGTAAACCTTTTTTTTCCCCCTCTCTCTCTCTCTCTCTCTCCAAACACTAACTTGTAACAAGAAAAGAGTTCCATATTCAACAGCGGTCTAGAATAATATACAAGTATGTGATGGGGCAGTGGTGCCTTGGTGGTTAAGGCTCTGGGTTACTGATCAGAAGGTCAGGGGTTCATACACCAGCACTGCCAAGCTGTCACTGTTGGGCCCTTGAGCAAGGCCCTTAACCC
>NC_030441.2:922500-927500 GCF_001660625.3 Ictalurus punctatus
TTCCAGCTGTAACTGTGCAGTTCTGTGGTTGCTCATGTCCCCTAGTAAGATGTCCACGTAAGGGTAGCTCTTTCCTGCGCTGGGCCGCTGCGTGTATGCCGACTGAACCAGCTTCAAAGGAAACTTCACCAAGACCTCCTACAGAAGAGAGCGACGCAAGTCATTAAATTCTTAATAAAAGCACTGGAGCGGCAGTTTTTTCTAGAAAGGTACGCGACGAGGACGACTCATTTCTCTCTACGCTCACGCGGGTTTTGGAGTCTTTATTCGCGTTGTTTTCACAGGATTTATTCGGCACACGTACGTGAGTGTCTCTGTGCAGAAAGTGGAGGCCGTTTTGATTGACAGCCAGGATGCAGGGGGTGGAGATCGTGCTGTCGTTACTACTCCGGACGTAGAAGAAGGACGAGCCGAACATGGGGAACGCACACACCAATCCTAGAACACGCGCGCACACACACACACACAGGGTTGTATAACGTATATATGAAACAAGAAAAAAAATATCAATAAAATTAACGACTTGATTATTTGCCCATAAGAGTAGGTCATGACGTGTAAAGACAATAAATACAGAAGCTCGAGCTTTAATCAGTTGTGGTTTCTTTTTCTCTCTCTCTGTGTGTGTGTGTGTGTGTGTGTGTGTGTGTGTGTGTACATATAGAAGTACCCAGGAACTGTGATCTGGCCTGATGAGGGTTGAGGCTCTGGACTGCGTGTGTGTGTTGTGTAAGCAGGTGCATCCACTGCTGAGGTCCCTGCCTGTTAAACATCTGGGCTGGAATATAATCCACCAGCTCATGACTACACACACACACACACACACACACACAATGAGAGCACGGTTACAGAATGTTCATATAACAAACTTAGTCATTAAAACAGGACAACAATTAAGATTGCGAATGACGTATACGGCTTTCTCCCTCAGTGCTGTCGAATTCTCGATTCCGATTGGTCAGGATTAGTGTACGTTATAGAAGGATTTCTCGCTGTAGTTTAATGGACTATTTGCAGCCACCATCGTTGAACATTTTTACAGGAGCGCGTGGCGTTATGAATAAACAGTCGGATTTGCGAGCGTACATGGTGGGAGCACCGACGACGTCCTTCGCTCTGTGCTGCAGCGCAGCGAGTTTAGCGATCTGATGAAACTGAGGCTCGCTGACTTTATCTGGCGACAGGACGATCAGTAAACCCTTCAGATAATCAGGGAGAACCTGTAAACACACACACACACACACGATCGTGTAAAAAAAAAAAAAAAAATCCACGTTCACAATAATCAGTTCTCCTGCGAGGAGAAAAACCCCCCGTGACCCCAGGGACGCAACGCTCCGACGTCGACACTTCGTACTTGGTTGTAGTGGACAGTGACGCTGAGCTCGTTGTCGAACTTGAGCGCCTGAGCCCAGATCACGCGTCTGAACCAGAAGCTGTAGTTGCTGTCGATCATCTCGGCCTCTGTACCGACGTCTAATATATATTCCCGTTTATTCAGCGGCCGCACGTTCTGACCTGTAACGTGTCAAGCAAACACAAACCAAGTTAGTTCCTGTTCGCGTTTACGTTATAAGCGTTTACTGAAAAATCTCGCCGTGGCATGCAGCGTCTGCACTCGTACCCCTGTTTGTGACTATGAATACGGTGTACTCGTTCATGGCCTCCGGTCTTTGCGATGCCAACTCGTAACACAACTCCTCGATGACATCTAAAGCCACCTACGTACAAAACACACACACACACACACAAAGCTAATACGCTCAATACACAAAGGAAAAGAAAATTTTTTTTTAAAAATCACCCAAAGTCGCTAAATGAGCACGGAGACGAGAGGAACAGAACGTACAGTGCAGGTTTTAATCTTTAGATGTCGCTCAATTCCTCCAGGAAACAGGAAGAGCTGCCGTTTTGAGCTTCGTCCGGCCTGAAGGAACGTGCAACGCATATAAAAACAATAACAAGTCACGTGTGTTTTGAGAATTAGAACGAAAACATCCCAACATCTGTAACATTCCAGCAGCAGAGCGAATGAGATGGTAGCACGACGATATAGTGTTATAGTAATAATCAATATTCCGCCAACACTGTGGTGTGACAGTAGAATCAATCAATCAATCAATCAATCAATCAATGTCGTGTTTGTGCGTTCTGACCACTATGGCTTTGAGCTCCATGCTGCTGGGACACACGCTCCTCCCACCGCAATGCAACGTCTTCATCAGGTTCTGCTCGCAGGCTTTAGCGATGCCTGGGAAGCAAGCAATCACCAAGAACTTACATGAATTTTTTTATTTATTTAAAAAAATTTTTTTATTATTATTAATTTATTTTTATAAATGGCATCCCTTTATTGTATACTTTATGGAGTTACAGACACTTCCCACTTAAATTTTTGTGCCTGTTCTTGGGTTTTATAATGTTTATATAACCAGCGACAGTTATTGAGTAGGGGGGGGGGGGGGGGGGGGGTTGATACTTTTAATTTTGTTTTCCTTTGTTTTTTTTCTTCTTCTTCTCAATGAAATATTTGGGAAAGGGAAGGGAGGAGAGAAGAGAAAAGGTAAATGAATCACATGAAAATGAATCACATGTAAATGAATCACTTGAATCACATGAAAATGAATCACATGAAAATGAATCACATGTAAATGAATCATATGAAAATTAATAAATAAATTAAAACAAACATGTGAAACAAAAAAAACAAAAACCTTTCCTTGAAGGACGTTCTCTCTAAAGCCACACCCCCCCCCAAAAACCCTCAAAAAACACGTGCGTACCCTGAAACTGAGATCCCGAGCTCGTGCATGCATCCTGAAGGAATTTTAGCAGGAACGGATGGAGGACGTCAGAACACGGGGAATACGCTGTGAGAATGTAGAGCAGACGCCATCCTCTCTGACAGCTGTCTCTGTGCAACACACACACACACACACACACACACACACACGTGAATGAAACGTTTAATCATTATTTTGAGTCAGCACTATTCCATAAAGTTAAGTTTTACATTTAGAAACCATTCCGTTCTTTTAAGTTAACAGTAGCTTTGGTTGTTTTCCAGCCCCAGTATTCAGCAGCTTATAAAATAGCACTTGATCCAGCACATCCCATTATTTGTCTTTGTTTATATCCTGTACCAACAGCGACTTGTGTGAACGTCTGAACGACACCGTGACGTCGTGAAATTGTAACGTGTGCCCACGTGTCCTGTGCATCATTGTCGTTTGCCATCAGTTAATGAACAGGAAGTACCGAAAGGCCATTCGATCAAAAACAAAATGGCGGTCTCAAAATGACGTCCGAGCCTGTACGTGTCACCGAAAAGAACTCTTAAAGCCGATAAAGCTGCATCTGCGAATTTAAGGGCGACTTTTTGGGGTTTTTTTATACACGTGATGAGGAAACAGTGGCTGAATGAAAGGAGGAACGTAAGTGTTATTAAAAAATAATAATCTTACGGTTTAGCGCTGGTGTTGGCGGTGATCTGTTTGAGCACTTGACAGTACGCTTCGTCTCTCATCAGACCGTGCTCGCCGATCAACTGTCAAACGTGTACAATAAGCATGTTACGCTTTTACAACGTGGAGAATCGTCATGTTCTCAAAGAAAAAAAGAAAAGAAATAGGATTTATTATTATTCATTTGTTATTAAACCACAGCAATGTCAAATTCTCAGATCTGATTGGTCAGAAGGTGTACGACAAATCACAGTATGCATCGAGGTCACGTCACACCAATACGGTGACTTGTTAGACGCTTTATATTGGGGAAGACAAATGGAAAAACAGGACATATTGACAAGAAATAACTGTCTTTATGGAAAACAACGAAACACTTTCGGGCCCTAATGTTCGGGTTTTACCTTTAAAAAGGTGCAGAGGACAAAATGTTCAGATTGGCCTCGGAGTGGATGATCACCCATGAACTTCATTATGGCTGAACACACACACACACACACACAAAAAGGAAATAAAACTTTATTCGTCAAAGCGTGTACAAGCAAAACGGACCATGGGTGGGATTAGTCAGAATTCCAACAGGAGTTTGGAGGTGGAAACTCATCAAATGGATCTTTGATGGAAAACGTGTGGTGTTGTCTTTCAGCAACTAAGTTCTCACCCAGGAACGTCTCCGAGGCCACTCGGTTCACGTTCGGCTCGGCGAACTCGATCAGTGACTCCTGGATGGGGTTCTGAAGACGACAAAGATGGCGCTTTAGCATCGATCCTACCACAGGCGTAGCCTACTGTACACGTGACCTAATGATTAAAAGCAACTTGTGTGGCCACGCCCACTTACAACATACTAATATATTACATAACGTATTTATATTGTTACTGTTTACTAGAGAGTGTATTTAAAATAAAATAAAAAAATTAGGTTACAAAACTTTGGCTTATGTTTGTTATGTTTATTATTTACACTGCATGTGTGGACATCCTACCTTACTGAATCGGATCATTTCTGCAGGGTCTCTGCAACCTTTATCTTTCCTGGATTTCTCGCTAGCAACGTGAGAAGATAAATGAATAAATAACTACATGAATAAATAACCTCCTTTTGGACCAAATCTTGTGTTGCTTGTGTGTAGTTATCCAAACCTTTTCCCGCCACCACACTGCCTGAAGTATTTCCGGGCAAATTCCACCATGGTGTATTGACTGTCCAGGAAGACATTTGTTTCAGGATTGGCCGAATCACCAAAACGATCCTAAAAGATGATCTGTATTTAGTGCAAATCTGTTGCGTTTGTTGTGTAGATTGGTAGAATAACTCTGTAAACCACACGCAGACACTACGCAAAGTTCCATTTGATTATAAACAAACGACTTTAATTGTAGTGCTTATATATTTTTAAATTAAAAGTCATTTCTTACTGAATCCGCTGACTGCTGTGTGGCATTTTAAAGGTAGACGTGAACAACTGGAAGGATGAGACTTTTGTCACTACTTGGGTATCACCAGATATCTACAAGATTCATACCTAAGCTGAC
>NC_030441.2:940000-977500 GCF_001660625.3 Ictalurus punctatus
ATAAACGTATAAAGAGGATGATGATGATGATGATGATGATGATGATTTCACCAGTAAAAAGATGTCGAGAGCGTCCTGTGTTAGATCGTCTTCCAGACGAGTCAGAGAAGCCCGTAGAGGTGCGGTAAGCATTCCAAACTGCAGCTCCTTCAGTGCACACACACGTTAGTCATATAAGTTTGTGTTGAAGTGTGCGTGTGTGTGTGTGTGTGTGTGTGTGTGTGTGTAGGTGTTTCCTCACCCTGAAGTTGGAACGGATGTATTTGGTCATTAGATAGTTATTGATATCCAGAGGGAGTGTGAGTTGAGGATAAACCTGCACTCTGAGCGCTTCAACCCGAGCCAAACACTCGGAATGCACCTCTTTACCATCTACACACACACACACACACACACACACATTAATACATAAGCAAACAGCCAGATAAATGAAACCAACACAGAATCATCCACAAGTTATTATTTCATCAAGTACTCTGCTGATACTTATTAGCAATGTTTGCATTAATTAGCATGTTGCTAGCATAATCTGGTAACAGTTTTCCTCCCTTAATGACTACAACCTAATAATGAGCACTTTGCATTACTGACCCTGCTGGATACAGGGTTCCATTCAGAGTACCCGACTCAGAAGTTACATCAGGGAAAGTTCCTCGTATTCAGAGTCGGGTTACACACATACTCGTACACACTCAACAAAAGTCCATTTTCTGGGTTCCTGATTCAGATTACTACAGGTACCCGTACGCTGTGTTCTATAAGGTTTTCCAAATTGTCATTGAGGGGATTTTTCCCAAATCCCAAATTTTCCTAGATCACCCACGATGTCACTACGCATCAAGATACCATATTCCATTACACTGATGTATCGTATTTCTATGTAAGATTAAAATTGAAATAAATGGCAACCTGCTGTGGCCTGCAGCAGCTCTCCAAGTTCGGCAGGAATGACCAACTGGGACACGTTAATCACCTCTCGACTCACTCGCTCCTGTAAAATAAAATCCTCCACGTGAACAGTCGTTATCGAGTGAAAAATGGACAACACGTATAGGAACATTCAACATTCTACAATCTAGTCTGGACGAGGATGACCAAAATGACCAACACAAACCCTCGAACTTTGCATTGTGTTTAATGTAATTCAGCTCACGTTGAAATGTTTTTTTTTTTTTTACTTTTTACTTTGTTGCACGTCTACCACTGACCACAAGAGGTCGCCTTCACTTTATCTCAATCTCAATCAGTTTCTCAATCAGATTTATTGCAGTTCGTTCAATCCTTTCTAGCCTTCTCCTCACCTCTTCTGCCATCCTGACCATGATGAGGTTATCCTGTAGGGGGGAAAAGAAAAAAAAAATCAGTGAGATTATTGAATTCTGTTTACACATACTGTACAGTTTGTACTTGACTAATAACATCTAAAGAATCGACCGGAAAAATAAACGACACATCTTACCCTGATGTAGCGCTTGCGGTTGACGATGAGCTGAACTGGTGAGCGGAACTTGATGAGGATCAGCCGTTTCTGTAGGAGACATCGCCTAAACGCCGTCGGAGAGAATTTTAAAAGTAAACCGGAGTGAGTGAACTCATGTAGAGATCAAATTTATTGTCGTATAGAGTATAGTTATAATATTGAACAAGTATATTAAACGGAATATGTGATATCATAATAATTCAATAAAATTGAACCAGTGTACAATTGAGATTTTTTTTATATACACTATTATTTTATTGTTATTATTATTATTTATTCTCACTTTCGAGTTTAGCGTCTTTGGAGTTTACCTCATGAGGTAGCCTCGGCACCTGGCCTGCAGTTTGGTCATGTTCACGCGGAACTTTAGAAAGTTTTTACGTGCGAGGTACATCCGTATGTATCTCTGAAGCGTCAGCGCCGCCAGGTGCCTCACACGATCCCGCTTACTTTCTAGCAGCTGATACACGTCTTCCTTTAGAAAGATCTGAGAATACACACAGAGAGCGAGAGAAAACATCAGCGTGCGAATATTCAGTAGCAAACAAATCTCCAGAACCTGAAACAGCTGTAAATTTAAGAGTATTAGATTTGACAATGCTAAATTTAACAGTAAGAGGATTTGTGCTAAGCTGCTAATCCAAATGGCTTAAGGAGGAAACGATTGGAGCTTATTTAGCTCATTTACAAAGCTTAACTTGCTAAATAATTTAACAAGGTAAGTGAGAAAACTTAACTAGGTATCTAATTTAATAAGCTAATCAACAAAATGTAACTAGCTACCTAATTAAATTAGTTAATTTACAATGCTTAACTAGGTAGCTAATTTAATATGCTGTTTTACAACTTAACTAGCAAGTTAATTTAACAAGCTAATTTACAAAACTTAAGTAGCTAGATAATTTGCTAAGCAAATTTATTAAACAAACAAAAAAAGCTAGCTAATTTAATGAGCATTATCGACAAGACTTAACTAGCTAGCTATTTAAAGAAGCTCATTTAAATTTAGTTTAAATTCACAGTCGCTTTAGGGATAATTCACACATTTAAAATCTGTATCCTGTGTTTATATGTGTCTATAAAGTGCGTTGAGACAATTGTAAAAAGTGCTACACAAATAAAATTGAATTGAATTTACAAAGCTTAACTCATTAGCTAATTCAAAATGCTATTTCAAAAAGTTAGTTGAACAAGCTCGTTTACATAATTTAACTAGCTAGCTAATTTAATAAGCTAATTTGCAACTTAACTAGCAAGTTATTTGAGCAAGCTAGTTTACAGAACTTAACTAGCTGGTTAATTTAACGTGCTGATTTACAACATTTAACTAGCTAATTTAATGAGTAATTTACAAAACCTACCAAGCTAGATAATTTAAGAAGCACATTTAGAAAAATGTAACTAGCTAGCAAATTGAATAAGCTAATTTACAACTTAACTAGCAAGTTATTTGGACAAGCTAGTTTATGTAACTTAACTGGCTAATTCAATAAGCTAATTCACACAACTTAACTAGCTGGTTAATTTAATAATCTAATTTGCAACTTAACTAGCAAGTTAATTGAACATGCTAATTTACAAAATGTAACTAGCTAGCTAATTTAACGAGTCATTTACAAAAAAAACTTACCTACTTAGATCATTTTAATAAGCAAATTTAGAAACACTGAACTAGCTAGCTATTTAATGAGGAAATTTACAACACTTAAAGGTAACTTGATATATTCCAGTCCGGTTGCCTCTACCAGGCAGTCTAAACTTCCTCAGAAACATACAGAAATGAACCACAGGGGATGAAAACCATGATTCCATGAAGAAGACTCGATCTCGCGCAGACATGCAACACTTTTCCACACTCACCTTGGACACACCCACTTGGTAATCGCCCTTTTTGATTGGACACAGCTTTGTTAGCATGGTGACACAGTTGTCTCCGTTTGGAGGCGGGGTTTTCTTCAGCCCCAGCAGCGCTTTATACCTAAAGAAAGCTCATGAATGGGCTGTGAAGCAGGATTATTCTGTAGGTTGTGTAAAATGTATGAGCTTGTTACTGAACCAGCTAAACCGTACATTTACCTGTTTAAGAATTTATGGAAAGTCATTCGGACCGGATAACCTTCCTTTCTGATCAGGATGGTGTCCATAATTCCGGAGTATCTGAGCTGGGCCGCCACCAGTTCTGGCTCAAATATCCCCGGTTCCTACGACACGAATAATGCGTAAATACTCAAACGGTTATAGTAAGAGTCAGTGTGATTAAACAGCATCCTTTAATTACCTTATTATTATTTGGCTTTATGCAGCGCACGAATAATGGGTTACACCTGAGAGAAAAGAGATGAGGATCGTCATCCTGCATGCGTGTGTATAAACCTGTATGAGTCGTTCTGGCCGGAAATGTGAACAATATGGGAGTAAATGTGAAAATAAATTGATACACGGAAGAATGCCTAAAAGAATGCGAACATGAAAACACATGCCCTCAACGTGAAAAAGTGAATCGTGTGAAAATAAATAAATAGAAAATGAAAATAAATGAATCGTATAAAAGGAATTACATTTAACAATAAGTTAATCGTTGTAATGTAAAAAATAAAAACGTGTGGAACATCACACAGAATCGTGTAAAAAATGAATCGTGAAAATCACTCGCGAAAATAAGTGAATCGGGTACCAATCACATTCGATTCGTGAATCATTCGGAACATTATGAATCATGTATTTGGATCATGACTCACCGACATGAATCGTGACAAATTTTCACAACCTTCTTTCCTCATATTTACCAAGGATGCCAATATTAGTGGAGCGCACTGTGTGAAAATGTGTGTGTGTGTGTGTGTGTGTGTGTAACCTCTCCATCTTGTCCAGAAGGTCCTGTAGAGAGTGTTGGAACTTGGCAGCTACAGTAGACGGTTGATATCGTCGAGTAACTGTGCTGTCTCTCTGTGTTACATTTTTCTGCTGATTTAATATCTCGCTATACTTTAGAAAGAGATTTGAAACCATCTGCGTGCACACACACACACACACACACACACACAAATACATTTACAAACGTTCCTCATGTAAAACACATGAATTTCTCATTTGAATAAAGGTGCTGTACTCAGAGTTTCCAACCAAAAGTCCAAAATATTAATGTGGGGAGAGGTCCACATATTCGGTGTCGGGTTACGCACCTGCTCAAACTGATTTCAGCTCCCTGTAAAGAAAACATGCCCTGAACCTAACACCTGAAATTAACTCAACGTGGTACTGTTCTCTTTTATTAGTGATGGACGATGAAATCTTATTGAATAAAATTGTATTCACACACACACACACACACACACACACGCACACACGCACCCGGTTGTGACTCTGCATAAACAACTCCAGCACCTCTTGTCGAACCTGATCGTAATTTTTATCCAGGAACTTCTGGACCTAAAAACAACAACAACAACCGAACGTTAATTTATCACAATCATAAACAATGCATGTTGAATTTGCCGAAAATTATATTCATAAAACACAAACGAACTCATCAAGTTTAATTCTCGGTGAACGATTTTAGATTCGGAAGCAAAAAAAAACGAGACCTAAAAACGTTTTAATGTTAAAAAACCATTTAACTCTGAATACGGAAATTCACCCAGCGTCGAGTCCACAGCGCTGCGATAAATTACTGCGAAAATATCCCGAGCGGTTTGTTTTAAATTGACATCCTTGATATTTCAAAGTATTTTTACTTCGGTGTTCAGCGAGTCGCATTTTAAAATGAAAAAAATCACAGTGCTCAGTAATTCAGATTTCGGATATTTTACATTTAGGTTTTATGTACATAATGTTTCTTTTTTTGAATTCAAGGGCAAGGTTAAAGTTTAACTTAAGGATATTTTATTTTAAGAATAACGTGAATGCTAATGAAATAAAACAATTCTAACTTTGCCAACAAAACATAACTCAGTGATTATTAAAAAAAAAATTATTCACAGAAAGCCTCAGGTCATAATTAAAATTATTATTATTATTATTATTATTATTATTATTTTAAACAACACCGAAGTTATAGCGTCGTCTGTACCTGGTACGTCACTCGTCCTGCGTAGTGCTTCACGGTGAACTCTGGCAGTGGCATTTTTGGCCTGGAGTAAAGTGGATTTTCTCCATGATGATAGTGGCACTTCTGAAGGAAGGTGTGGTCAGTGGCCTGGCACATACAGATACGGATAAACAAAGGAAATAAACAAATCTTTATTTTCCGACTCTTACAAAGTGGGGATTTTATTTCATTTGTCAACTGATTTGTTAATTATATTTTTAAAAATGTACAGCAAGTTTATTTGGTCATACACGTTCCACAATAAAAATAACATATAACAATGAATAATAAGAAGAATAATCAACTATAATGGTTAGCAAGATGTTAATACTTATTATTCAGTCCCTCCAGGATTCCGCGATTTAGCGATCGCAGAAATGAACGCAAAATCAAGCAAACTCCACAATTTTCACAGGAGAATTGTTGCGATTTTTTCAAAATACCCGCAGATTTCATGCGGATTTGGGCTGAAACGCCTTCGGATTCACGACGCCCTGTTCGATTCACGTGTGTCGAACATGAGTACAGCTTGAAGGTCTCATTTACCAACAAACATCACAGCGAAACACATTCGCGAAACGATTTCGCGTGACTGCGATTTCGCCATTTCGAGTAGTTTTCTGCAACGATGTGAAAAAAACCCCTCTGCGACATCCTGTACGGACGGGTTTATTAACGTTATCCGTATTAACGTCTACTCACATGTGATTTTAAAATATATGAACGCTTTGAAATGATTACTTAATAATAATACTGTAGGGGTGAAAAACGTTACCTGAGGAAAGCAGCTCTGGTCATCGAGAATGCGAAGTATCCCATGGGGCTTAGCTGCGATGAGGTCTATACATGCCTTGTTGTCAGTAAAGGGCACTTCCTTCCAGCTGATTTGCTCTCGTATGTACTCCTCCTAGCAAAATGTATTTGTATTTGCGTTTACAGGTCCTTCAATGCTAAATCGTGAACTAAACTTAGTGTTAGAACTAACTCACACATATCAAAGGCAATCCCAACTTTCATTTTTCCATGTGTGTTTGTTTTGGTTTGGATTGGCTTCTTCCTCCACCAATGTTTTTACCCTAATGTGTTCACCTGTTCTGTGTTGGCTACTTATGCAACATCGTTTCTCCTACTTCTCGCGAAGTCTTGCCGATCGTATTGAGTGCTTCTGAGCACTGTTTTCCGGTTTCACGACCGAGTATGTTTTTTGATTTATTGAGTATGGATTAACCTTCTGTGATATTGCGTAGATGTGTATCGATCCCAGCATTAAAATATCATGGAGTTTTCTAAATGAAACACACACACTTGCATCCTGCTCTCAATAACCACACCTTAGACCTGGTCAGGGTCAGTGTGGACCCAGAGCTTATCCTGGGAACAAACTCTGGATGGGATGCCAGGGCACCTATGGCAATTTAGCATAGCATAGCATGTTTTTTAGGAGGCGGAGATATGTAGCCTAGCACAAAACGTAGCAGTCATTTTTAAACCAGAGTCTGTTGATAACACTAATTCCATCATGTACATTATAAAGTAAAGCTCTGACGAGTGACTAGTGAATTCATGCACATGTTTTTTAAACTCACCTGTTCTTGCTTTAGAATGATCTTTGTGAAGAAGAACTGAAGCGTCTCATTAGCGTAGTTGATGCAGAGCTGCTCGAAACTGTTAAATGCTAACTCCTGGAGGCACAAACACAACAAATAATCATTGTTGAAATATCTCCATACGAGGAGAGGGAGCTTTCTCGTGGTTGCATCTAAGCACATACCTCGAATCCATAAATATCCAATATAGATATGGAGAGAGCCTCGTTTCTCGGGTAAACACGGCCGTTGATCCGCTCCGTCAACCAATGGAAGAGCAGGGAATAAAGGATCTTGGCAACGGCATCTCTATAAAATGGATGAAATTAGCTGCTACTATAGAAACGATTACGTATTCGAACGTGCGCGTTAATATTCACATACGATTCGATTCGAACGACTGTCAGAGCCACCTGTTATAGAACGTCAATCAAGCGACGCCTTCTGACCAATCAGAATGGAGAATTCAACAGCGATGGGGTATAACAAGCTATATGTCAATATTCGTATACTTCTATGTGAGCATTGCGTGTGTTTATGACTATACCTGGCATCCACGGCACTCTCTACGCTCAGCGGAGTGTATATTTTCTCCTTCATTGCTTCCTGTACCAAAAAAAACACAAACATTTCAACTTATATATGGAAGTAAAGGAGTAGAGAACGTAATTCTTCTGCTGTAATTGACAGTGAAGTATAATTAGGAATTAAAACTAGAGCCTTAAGAATCAAGAGAGTGACACACACACACACACACACACACCAGGTGGAACTGATACGGTGTTAGGTGATAGTTGATTTCAGCCTGATAGAGGTGTAAACTCAAACCCGTGGCCTGTGGATAACGGCTTTATTTATTAAAAGAGCAAGATGCTCAGCATGACACACACATAAACATACACACAGGGGGTAATACAGGGATCACAGAACATTCAGAGACCTACGGAGAAAGCGTAGCTGTGTAGAATTACCGCTAACCGCTAAACACATCCTACTGTAACACAACTGTAAGGCACAGACACGTACGACTCTGATCGTACTGTAGCAAATAACAAAGCTAGCGTTAAACCAAGCTAATCAGTTAAAAGCATGGATTGGGTTACTCTCGACATGTTCCTGATGAGATGATCTCATACTGACACTTGCATACTGAGTACCTTTTTTTGGGGGGGGGTTGGAGTGCTGGAAAAATACTGTATGAAGATTTAATACTAATCGAATAATATCTCCGTTCGATTCACGTGCATCGAACACGTGTACAGCTAAAAGGTCTCATTTACCAACAAACGTCACTGCGAAAGGCAATTTCGTGCGATTGCGATTTTGCCAATTCAAGTAGATTTCCGCAAAAAACTCAAACGCAAAAAAAAAAAAAAAAAAAAAAAAACGCAAATTTTGGAAAAAGCAGCAGAAAAATCTAACATTTTTGGTTGCAAACAAACCTCTGAAATCCTGTATGGACTGATAAATTACGAGAAATAAGACTAGCTGATCACTGAGGACAAAAGTAATGGCGCGGGGAAGTTAACGTGTATCCATCGTAGCCGGTGCGCTGCAATGGCTGAGCTGCATTATTGGAAGATTTATCGCACACCATGTTTAGGAGGTGCTCTTTCAGTATTTCATCGCTATTTCGTCCTTTTCATCTGTCTTTGCGCATTCAGCTTATAAGATATATAAACATTTCGTAGATTTAACATTGCACTCAAGTTGTTATGCTGAGAATGGCATTTATAGATTAAACGAACGCCAAACAAGAATTCTCGCTAGCGAGCGCTCCCAGACTTTTGGACTCCAGTGCACTGAAGAAAGCCTACACCTTCGCCCGTCACACGCGACGGAGAAGTTTCTCACGAACATGTAACAAGACTTTAACGAGGGCTGACTTCATCCTCAGACATCGCACCATGACGTAACAGACTCCTGAGAATTAGCCCTGTTGAAGTCAACGAGCGAACCCCTGATCCGGTTACAGGGTTTCCGTAACCTAAAACCTGCAGTAATTAAGCGTATCCTCCGGAGCCTGCTTGGCAACGAGCACTGATCTCAAGACGTTATAACACTTTACATCTTCCTGCTTCTCTTTCACTCACTCGCAGTCATATTCTTTCATTCTCTGCATTGATTAGTGGAGATCTAATTATGATTCATGTGTATGTTCAGGCAAAAAAATACAAATAAAATATTTCAACGAGCATGGAGGTATATATATATATAATCTTACCATCATTTTGTAGGTGATGGCTTTCTGCAGTCCTTCTGGAGAAATCTGAAGCAGTTCGGCCACCACGCGGATCTCCTGAGCACTTACGACGCCGGCCGTTTCTTGCACGTCAGTCTGAGTCAGAAGAAAAAGCTGCAGACTGAAAGACAGACGAGGATTTATGATGCTGGAAAACGATGTGTACGTGTGTAGTACCTCAAGCCTGTGGAAGAAGACATTGCCCAGGTGAAGGATGGATGAAAGCACTCTGAACACACTGCTCTGGTCCTCAGGGCTGAAGTGGAGAATGTCCATGGCACTTTGTATCCTCCTGAAGTCCTCGCCATCGTCCTTCCCCTCGATCGCACAGTCACCACCCTGATATATTAGCGATGCTAGTTAGTTTGGTAGCTGGTGCTATATATAGTTCATTCATAACCTCAGGCGGGAGACTCTATTCCCAGGACAGCCACAACTTGGACACTCCACCAAAACTCCACAGTCATATGAAATCCTGGTTGGAGTCAAAACAACCTCACCCTAGGAGAAAAAGCTTTTCTTGTCTGATGAGACCAAATTTAAATTTGTTTTGTTGACCCAGAGCGCTACAACCACCCTGAGAAGGTCATCTCAACTTTGAAGCGCGGTGGTGGTAGCATCGTGTTCAGCTTTTCTGACTAATCCTCTTTTCACCCAATCAATGATTGTTCGTGGACAGTCTCCTTCAGGAAGAATTGTGAAGAGTTGTGTCATATTCTTTTAAAAATGTGGATTTATTGTTGCTTTGCAAGACGTTCAAAGTTGATCGATCGTTGCTCCTATATTTATATTCAGACACTTTAATTGTACACAAGTTCATTCACATCATTACACTATGTGACTTCTGTTGGAAACCAGTTGCACCAGCACTAATGTAAGGGTTTCAAAGCAACAGCGCAATCACAACTTTTGAATAAGTTTTTTTTTTTATTTATTTGTAAATAATTCTGCAAACTATACTGATATTGGTTTTTTCCCACTCACTTTAATAATGTGGACTATTTTGTGTAGATTCATAACATGAAATCCCAAATTACTGTAAGTCCACATCAGTTCCACGTTGTAGCACTACAAATTGTGGAAAGGAAAAGGGGGTGAGGGGTGCGAATACTTATGCACGGGACTGTACGGTGCATGTGCGTGAATTACCTGGTTCAGGTAGTAGTACGTTTCAGCCTCCTGCAGGTAGAAGACTCGTTTCTGGTGAACAGGGAGTCCGGCCAACATCTCGTAAAAAACGTGGTAGTTCCTCTCATTTTTTGCCTACACACACACACACACACTGCCATTAACATAAACTGCACCCTAATGGTTATTTTGTGTCTAGAATCTCTTGTATGTTTAAAAGAAATAAAAGTGATTACTGTCCCACACCTGAAAAACAATCCTGGACTTCTCCAGTAGATACTGTGAAGTTATGGCACCGCTTATCACTCCTCTTTAACGTAACATAAAATAAAAAAATACGCGTTTTATGACATGCACACACACACCTGTATACACACAAACCCTAAAGAAACTCCACACACCGAATCATCTCGAGCTCACAAACGCTAACGTGAACATCAAAGCAGTGACTCACTCCTCCAGAAAGATCTCCACAAACTTCCCAAAGCGACTGGAGTTGTCATTCCGCACCGTTTTGGCATTCCCAAAAGATTCCAGCAGAGGAGTTGCTTCCAGGATCTGGCGTTTGAGCATTCGAGTTAGCGCCGATTTCATTTACAATACAGTGAAAACACTGACTTTAAAAACAAACAACAACATTAAATCTCACCTCAATCTGGGAGGATGATAGGATAGGATAGGATAAAAACAAAAAGGATGACATGTTAGTTTTGATTATAACGGGAACGGACATACAGTACAGCTCTATAAACACAAGGGGGAGTTTGATTCATTACAGAACGGCATGTTATAATTTTTGTTCATTTCTAGTTACATTTAACGTCGTGGTACTTATTATCCTTCATAGGTGTCTCCTGTTTTTCTCTCTTGACATTTATCAGAAAAACAAAACACAGCTTGAGTACCTGTTGTGTTACGTTTCGCTCATGATGTATGGCAGTGAGGTATCTCAGGACCAGTTTGGTGGCCTCCGTTTTTCCGGATCCGCTCTCCCCACTGAAACATGAACACGGTAACACTGCAAAGAGTTTTAAACTTTACACACTGTCTATACATGATATCATGAAACGTAGCGTTTGTATGAAACGTAGACTTTGCACACAATAAATGTCCTGGCTAAATGTTGCGAGAAAAGTTTAGACATTCGACTGACATAGAAGAGTTTGGCGACTTAGATTCAAGAGATATGTCTATGTTTAAGCATGGGATGTTCAGTGTTTTTAGAATTGAATGAGACAATAGCGAGCGCTGAAATATATCGAATAGGAGTATATTGGCTAGATATACAGTATGGCTAACCTGATGATAATGCACTGGTTCCGCTTGACGTCCATCATTGTCGTGTAGGCAAGGTTTGAAATTGCAAAGAGGTGACTAGAACAAATACAAACAAACCATAAAGTAAATTAGGAGCCAAATCCTATTTGAATTTTTTTCATCTGAACTGCTTCGAACACTGTTCTTGTTCTGTTAAATTATTAGGGACAGTCAAATGTAAGTAACCTAGAATGCACCAGGTATCATTTCTGGCTCTGAGGTCACTCTATCTTTAAACAACACACTAACACACAGCAAGGCAATCTCTGGCTTCTTCTCACGTTACAAGATGTGTCCATCTATTCAGCTAGTAACAAGACAGCAGGTTAAAGAAAAATGAGACGGTCACTGTCTCTCTCTCTCTCCCTCTCTCTCTCTCTCTCTCATATGCACAATCACACATGCAGTTCCCAATGTACCATCACTCATCACCATTGTTCTCAATGACCATTCAATGATCACCATTGTTCTCATTGACCAATCAATGATCACCATTGTTCTCATTGACCAATCAATGATCACCATTGATCTCATTGACCAATCAATGATCAGCATTGTTCTCATTGACCAATCAATGATCGGCATTGTTCTCATTGACCAATCAATGATCGACATTGTTCCCAATGACCAATCATGGCTCACAATCGTTCCCAACAACCAATCAGTGATCGCCATTCTTCCCAGCAACCAATGACTGCATACGCATAATATACAAATGATCATGATGAGTCAATTAATATGCAAATTACTCTATGACATCAACATTATTGTTGGTTACTTTCCCCTGAGTGGCTTTTCCCATCAGTCTTGAAAATAATACAATATCTTTCTGGTGACTGTAAAATGCAGTGGATATGTTAATAATGCAGGAAATGCTACAGTAGTATTCACACAGTCATGTAGTTTTATGGCAGTTTTGTGCAGATGAAGCTGTGTAATTGAGGTTTACACTCACGGTGGGTTTTCTCCTAAGCCATGACCGTTATACTGCAGGACCATGTCTGTTCCATAGATGTTCAATAACTTGTATGGATTAACTGATAGCAGAATACAGCCGATATACGTCTAGGAAAAAGGAAGAGAGTGGAAAAACGTTCAGTAAAGACAAATGTTACTACTAAGGAAGACTAAAAAAACCACAAAGTGTCTGGTATTATAGCAGCATTATCATACAACTCTTTCTTAGCAATACCATAAAGCTGACATCATCACAAATTCAATGAATCAACAATCAAATATAGCCTACATTATTATTACTAAAACTCCTCAGAGTACTGGCAAGGTGTTAGTATTACCATCGCAATGTTAATTATGATTTTTTTTTTTTGGATAAAAGCATGTCCTGAAGTGTTTTATTAGATGTCTGAAAACTTGCTGGCTGTTACAAAGCCCTGACACTGGAGACTCCTTCCATCAATGCCGAATAAATGTCTCCATAATGTCCTATCAGTGATGACATGCTTTTCGTTGTTACATACAAATCATTAGGATTGAGTTACTATAGAAACGATAATATATTAGAACGAGTACATTAGAACAAGTATAAACCTCCTGACCAATCAGAATCCAGAATTCAACAGTGCTGCGGAATAACAACATTCGAAACAGTATGTTGACTCACATAGATGAGCTCTTGGTCAAAGCGAGTGTTCAGGTTTATTAAAACAGCTGCTTCTGTTAATTCCCTGTGGGGAAAATAAAGTCAATCGTAAATTTTAATGTCATTTCATCAAATCAATACTTTGCCATTTCCGTAGAGTATGTGCGTATGATTATTTATATTTTCTTACTCCAACTGTGTCATGTCCTCAAGTCCATCAGCTTCTCTTTTCTCTCTGTAACTCATGGTAGGCAGACTTCTTATAGAATACATCTGTTTACAGAACAGGAGTTAGTCATTTTCATTCATATAATTGTGATCTTTATACTTTACTCCAGCAGGAAAGCATGTCACCATTATTAATTACTTTCATTATGCCGAACTCATCTTAATCTGATTTCACTCTGACTCTAACTGCTTCAGACTTTTAAAGTTCTCTTTAACAAATTAGGTCAGTGGGCAACCATGCTGTCCAGAGTCAAGTCAATGCAGAGATACCAGCTTTCAATGAGGGTAACCTGAGCATGGATATAATCAGTCTTGTAAATCTCATCTGACATCCCATGCATTCAAAGAGTCTGCAGCTATACCCTGCTGGAGATAGTTAAGCTTGGCTAGGCCTTTTGTGCAAGCTCAAAGCCATACAGACTTTCAGCAGTGACCTTTCCATCATTACCAACAGGTAAAACTATATCAGGTTTGGATGAATTAAATGTATTATCCATAAATCTATCTGACATCCACTACAAATGCAAAACCTATAGAGTCAGATTTCTGAAAAGTTTTTTTTTTTTTTTTAGATGTCGAGAATTAAACAATGCTTGAAGAATCTAAATTTTTGCCATGTATTAAAATAAAAGTAAGTAAAGTGAGTTACCTTATCATACCACTGGCCCGAGGGCTCCCCTTCCCGATCTGGTACCCACGGCACCTCACCTTCACTGGACCCAACACCAAAAGGTGGTAGAGAAAGGTGGTCTATCATGTTTTCGTCACGGTACATAGACCACTTGGTAAGATTCTGAACAGTTCCATGAGGCAAAACTCTCTCTGCAGCCCACACATCCTCTGCACTTTGTCCCTCCCTGGCATTCATAGCCCAGTGTTCATGAGGCCCTTTTCTTTGTGGGGAGACAATTGCATATCTGCCATCCGGCCCAATAATCAATCCGGATGCTGTAACAGTAGATAGTGCTGAAGGCAGCTGGTAGGAGGAATTTTTTAGGCCGGTGTTTTTCAGCACATCCTTCAGCTGAGGTGATGATGAAACTTCAAAACCTTGCCTGAGAATGGATTCATTAGGCAAACGGTAAATAGCTTTACGAAGATTTTGGTTTAAAAGGGCTTGTGAAAGTTTTGGATTGCTTGTATGACTCTGAGGATCTGCTGAAATAATAGAATCATCTGGTAGTCGGTATGAGGCTTTGCGAAGACTTTCATTTTTCAAGGCTTCTGCCAGGTTTGGACCGGTTGATTTAGTACGTAAAAAAATGGATTCATCTGGAAGCCTAAAGGAGGCCTTTTTGATGTTTGCATTTTTGAGGGCACCTGTCAAGCTTGGTGAGTGTACTGGATTAGCACTGATTATATTGCCATCAGGTAGCCTATATGTAGCACGAGACATATTTGGATTCTGCAGAGCACTTGCCAAATTAGGGGAAGGTGTAGTAAGCTGTGTGGTTATAATAGACCCATCTGGCAATCTATAACTAGCCTTCCGCATCTGTGCATTCTGAAGTGCGTGTGATAAATTTGGGGAGATAGATTTTGATTGGCCATAATCAGGAAAAAT
Organism: Ictalurus punctatus; assembly: GCF_001660625.3. Classification (NCBI taxonomy): domain Eukaryota; kingdom Metazoa; phylum Chordata; class Actinopteri; order Siluriformes; family Ictaluridae; genus Ictalurus; species Ictalurus punctatus. The sequence continues at coordinate 955,233 of NC_030441.2, forward strand.
TATTGTGCCATCACCTAGTCTATAGGATGCGTTTCGAAGAGTTGGGTTTTGCAGTGCACTTGACAGGGCTGGAGAAGTTGGTTCCACTTGTTGCTCTGTAAAAATAACTGTTCCATCTGGCAGCCTATAGGATGCATTTCGAATGCTATTGTTTCTAAGTGCACGGGACAGATTGGGAGATACTGGCCTCCGGTATTCTGTAATAAGTGGATTGTCTGGAAGTCTGTAGGAAGCATTTTTAATGTTTGGATTTTGCAAAGCTCTAGATAGATTTGGAGAAGAGGATTGTTGTTGCTGATGTTGAAGGGAATCTCTGGTGATTATAGTTCCATCTGGAAGTCTATAAGCGGCGTATCTCAGGTTTGCATTATCTAAGGCATTTGAGATGTTTGGAGACAAGGGTTGTTGTAGGTGGGGCTCCACACTTATTATAGTCCCATCTGAAAGTCTGTAGGAAGCATTCCGAAGCTGTTGATTTTGTAAAGCATTAGTTAGCATTGGAGAGGTAGCTGGAGCCACCATTTGATTGCCATGTACCAGCGTGCCACCTGGCAGATTATAGGTTGCACCACGGACTTGAGGATTATGCAGTGCATTTGACAGAATAGGGCTCTGGGTATAACCCCTCATGGGAACATAGGAGTAGGTTTTCGTTGGTTGAGACAGTTGTGTTTGGTAAGAAGCCTTCCGGAGTTGTTCGTTTCGTAAAGCATTTGAGAGAACTGGCGATCTCCTTGGGCTAGGGGCATTTCTGGATCCTCTCCTATGTAAATGTGTTCTGTAAGCAGCATTTCGGACACTGGGGTTTTGAAGAGCATTAGTGAGGAGTGGGCCAGGGTCTGGCTCCTCTATGTAATCATACTGTGACACAACTGGTGAGTAGGTGGAAGAAGGTATCTGCAACACTGATTTGTATGAGGCATTATGAAGGTAAGGATTTTGAATAGCACTAGACAGTGTTGGAGATGCAGGCTGACCAGGACCCTGTCCAAGCACTTCTGTTTCGGGAGCATATGGTGACATTGATGGCTGTAATGATGGTGAGCCAGGATGCTGTGCCACTTCGGGAACATATGGAGAACCTGGTCTTTGCAGCGGTGAGATGAAAGATGCACCCCGGACTTGAGTATTTTGCAAAGCATTTGATATAACAGGTGATGCTAGTGTCTCCAGGTACTGCTGTGGCAGTGGTGCTACTTGAGGTACAAAGGTATAAGTATTATTAAACAAATTTTGATTTTGTAACACATTTGATAGTTGGGGTGAAGATGGTTGATCAGGAAATTGCTCTATACCAATGACTTCAGGGGCATAAGATTGCATACGTTGCTGGAAGGGTGATTTATAAGAGGCATTACAAATACTTTGATTTTGTAAAGCACTGGTGACCATGGGTGATCGAGGCACATTTATCATTTGATCAAATTCCACAGGGACTGGTTCTATTGTAATAGGATAAGGAGATGCTTCAGACCGCTGTACATTTTGGAAAGGACTTGAGATGATAGGTATGGGTGGTGCATGAGGGGAAGGAGTACGCCTTGGTAATGGTGAGCCATGTTTGATAGAGGGGTGAGGGGAAGTTGGCCTGGACAGATGTCTAATGGAAGGTTGGGGTGATGTAGGACCAATATGTTTTAGAGAAGGCTGTGGTGAAGGAGGTCCTCGCCTCAGAGACTGCCTGGCCATCAGAGGACGGCCAAGACCAACTGGTCTTTGTGTATTCCTAGTGGGACCTGCTCGTCCTGGGGGAATGAAGTGCCTCTGCTCCATAATGACCATTCCAGGGTGTTGACCTGGAAGCTTTGGGGAGGCTCTGATGTCCTGAGCCATGACCGATCTGTTGCTACGTATGGACGCTCTGGAAGGAGGCATGTTTTTGGTTGAAGCACCCAAACGACCCATTTGACCTAGAGAGGGTTTTACTGTTCCCATGGGAATGTTTGGACGCCCCATTCCACGCATTTGACCACCAGGTGAGCCGAATGGGGGTGGGTTCCTCATAAGCTGAGTTGACCTACGGGAGAAGCTGGGTGATGGTGATCTTTGTCCAGCTGGTAGAGGAGGCTGAGGAGATTCTGAACCAATTGTAAAACTTCTCCGTGAAGGTGTAGGTGATGATCTGTGAGCTGCAAATGGGGAGTGTGGCCTATTAGAGTCCATCTGCTGAACACTGCCCACAGTACGCCTGCCCATTTGAGGAGAGGTTGGAGGACTAATTTGCCTAGGAAGAGATGTGGAACCTTGAGGCTTCCTGGCACCAAATGGACGATGAGTTTTTAATGGGGAGGAAACTGGGCTGGGTCTTCTTATAGACGCATGGGGAGAATGGAGTGGGCTTTGCTTGCGGATGGAACCATGAGCAGAAGCTGGAGGGCTTGTGTGAAATGAGGGCATTCGACTCGGCATTCGCCGGGCCATAGGAATAGGGGAATACTTGGCTTCTGTGAATGAGGCCTGAGGATGGAAATGACTAAAGGCTGCTGGAGAAGCAGTTGGGCTGACTTTTCTCTGTCCAAATGGGGAAGGTGGGCGTTGAACATATTGAGACGACATCCCTCTTGGTGGAGATGGAGGCACATCCCTAACTACAAATCCACGTATGGAGGGCTGTGGAGATGGGCTCTGTCTTCTCCGTATAGAGGGCTGAGGAGAGGCATGAAAGCTTTGTTTCTGCATGGGAACATGGGGGGGGCCCACATCCATTAATGGTTCTGTGAATCTTTCTCTTGCTAACATAGGGGACAGGGGTCTTTGTACAGGTGAAGCCATCATTCCCATGGACCTCCTGCTTGGTGTAGGTGATGGGGGGAAAGCACCACCTTGGGCCATGGGTGACATATGTGGAGACTGAATGTTAGGGCTCACAAACCCCTGAGGACTATTAGCATGCTTAATTAACATTGCAGTTGGTGTGGGAATCTGAGGTAACCCTGGATGCAGCAGTTCTTGTGTATATACTTGTGCAGGAAAAGCACCGTCTGGAATAAACTGTACATTTTTATAATGAATCTGTGACATCTCTTCAGGATCATATTGTGTTGCCAATGGATGAGGTTCAACTGCTATCCTTTCTTGACCAAAAAGCTTTACTTGAGGCCTTGGAACTCTGAACATGTCTCCTTGAAGTTCCATTGGCTCTATAGAAACATTGTTAAACTCATCACCCTCCATGACATCATGCATTGTATAACTATATGGCTGGTACATGTTATAGGAAGATTCAAGATATGGGGTAACCCCTGATTCACTGTAATTAAACTGGTAGTCCTGGAGATATGGATCTTCATACACTCCATACGAAGTCATGTATGGATCAGCTGCTCCAATTTCACCATATGGATTGTCATAGAATTCCTGAGGGTCATCATAGTAATCAAACTGACTCTGGTCATAAAACTCGGTTTCATCTCCATAAGGTTCATAACAATCCTCTATAAGGTACTGATTCTCGTCATAGTATTCCATATTATCAGTGTAATATGGATCCATCAGATGCTGTTGACCATAGTACTCCATCTCCCCTGGGTAGTAGCCCATTTGATGTTGCGCAGAATATGTGTTATAGAAGCCCATACCATCATCATAATACTCTCCTTCATTCTGTATGTCCATGTGTGGGTCATAGTATTCATCATCAATTTCATAATAGCCTTGATCATGTGACTGCGCTTCATAGTAGTCAACAGGATCTTCATACCAATTTGGGGATCTCTGCAGTGACTGTCTGTTAAATGCACCGGTGCTTATTCTACCATGGTTATTATAGTCATATTCATCAAAATCATGTTCATATGCGTAGTTGTGATGCCCGTGAGGTCCTCGAACGCTTGTTTGTCGACTTCCCCCAGGAAACTGTTTGGTGCGTGACTGTCCCAAGCGGCCACGGTTTCTGTTAAATGGTCTCTGTTTCAATTTTGTTGAGAGGAACTTCTTAGTTAGCCAGTTTGTCGCTCCAGCAACTTTCCCCAGTATCCGACTTTGGTTTTTAAAATCTGACCCATCACCGGCATTCTTTTTTCCAAAAAGTCCTCTGAAAAACCCCGATTTCTTTTCTGCTGGTTTGTTGCCACCAATTCTAAGTAGCATGTAAGACGGCTTGCGTCCCAACTGGTCATTTTGTTCCTTCTCGTTTTTCTTTTTTTTACTGGCTTTGAAGCGCATCAGAAGCCTCGGGGCATTCTTCAAAACAGATTTCCTTCTCTTTTTCTTGACCACGAAACTCTTTTGCTTGCCAAGTCCGAGAAACAGTCTAGATGTACTTTTTAGTCGCTTATTTGAGCTCTTCCCAAGTCCAGGGAAACCAAATAGTTTCTTTGTAGGTTCTGGTGCTGTCTCAGGTGGACCCTCGTCCTTCTTTTTGGCCTTTTTCTTTGTTCCTTCCGCCTCAGGTTTAGATTTGGATTTGTGGGCGTCTTTTGATTTCTTTTTTCCTTTCTTATCTTCTTCACTTTCATCATCTTCCTCATCCTCTTCATCTTCTTCGTCTTCCTCCTCATCTGATGCAGCATGTTTTGATTTGGACTTTCCCTTTGCTGCTTTGCTTTTAGCACCAGCCTTTCCATGTCCAGACTTGCGTGTGTCCCTTTCTGAGTCTTCGTCCCTTTCTTCGTCTTCACTCAACTCTTCGTCATCCTCTATCGGCTCTGCGTCTGACCCCTCTTCTGACTCACTAACTACTTTCGCCCCCTTTCCTTTGTCCTTTCCTTTCTTTCCGTCATCTTTTCCTTTACCTTTGGGTTCTTCTTTTCCTTTTTTCTTATCATCCTTTCCTCCCTTCTTGTCCTCTTTAGCCCCCTTTTTGTCATCTTTCCCTTTTTTTTCTTCCTCTTTGCCTTTGCTTTTTTCTGGCTCTGCCTTCCCTCCTTTTTTTGCCGCCGCCTTTGAGTCACCTTTTTTGCCTGGCATTTTGTCCTTTCTCTATTTTGCAGCCTCACAAAAAGAGAGATTAAATTCAAACTTAAGCATACAAATTCGAACTATATTTAACAACATTCGACTATTTTTAATGCCAATGGGCCTCATTTATCAAGCAGGATACAAACAAAATTGTTCATAAATTATTCACAGGATCATTTAAACCAGAAATCTAGTATGAATCCAGTTAGTTCAGAAAGAAATGTTTCCCATGAAAACTCCAAAAAAAATTTACGCAGAAGGAAAGTCACAAATGTGAAGCTTGATCGTTGAAGTTTTGGAGGCATGGCGAAATGGTGATGCATTATCGAAACTTTTGTAAATCTGCCGAGGACAAATGAGGCCCATTATGTAAAAGGGCTCTAATCTTTCTTACAGTAAGAAAGTCATGAAACCTCAATTTTCAAAACAACTTTTCTTACCTCAGGATGCACTCACACTCTTGAAGGTAGGGTGATGTGTACTCTCAGGATTGTAACTGTATAAATGTCTGTCCTCATGGTTCCTCCTCTCAGACCGGAAAGAGTTCCTCTATTGAAGTGAGTTCTGTATAACCCTCGATTCCCACTCATCCACACATTCTTTTCTTCTATCTATTACTTGAGAGGCAGAGGCTCCGTTGCGAAGAGCATAAACAGGACATGACTAGTTCCTGGACTGGTTAGACCGTTCATGAGAGACTTAGCAAGAGGTGAGGTATCTGTGCCAGAGGATCTGTGTCAGTGTTGTGCTGTTGTAGGACTGTAGAAGGAGCATTAATTTGTCAGGTCTTCTTGCCTTGATGTAACTTTAGCTCAGGTCTCATTCCAACATGAATAATGTAGGCACAGAAAGACAGAGAAAGAGCGAGAGACGGAGAGAGAGAGAGAGAGAGAGAGAGAGAGATGGATTCACATCAATCAAAAACTGTGCAGAACGATGCAGCTCTTTCAAACATTACAATAATACGTCACACAGGTTTACAGAATTCCTCAGTGCTTATAACAAAACATGATGGGTGATAACGGCTACGAATCGACTATGAGTCAAAATTCAAGACGTAGTTGATATACTCATCGAAGGATGGTTTTTGTTCTGAACGCAGTCTTCAGAATCGATCGATTTAACAACCACAAGTCTATTTTTTTTTAGCAGATCTTTCACATCTGTTATTACATGAATTATTACGTGACTTGGCGAGGGCGTAAGTCTTCAGCAGCTTGAAAAAGTATAACGAGCCACTGAATTGTCGGCATCATTTACTACCGATGCTATTGGAAGGTTATATAACCAAACTTGATCTTTTTAACCCGTCAGATTGAAAAAAATTAAATCTATCAGTGAACGACGACTGCTCAATTTATGGGAGGATGATCAGCAGGAGATGAACGTCTTCTACATGGAGTCGGAAAAAAGTGTCGTGAGGATATAGCTATAAGAGCCAAGGCATGATGTAACTATCTTAGAACTACTTTTAGGTCAGGAACCTCATGCAGACTCGCTCCGGTTTTTGTGATTAAAAATGTAGTGATTCTTCTCCAGTTGGTCGAAGAGTAAAGGTGAGCTTTGCTATTTGTTTTAATGAGTGTGTCTGTGTCTCAAAGAGCGTATGCTGTGTGCAAAAAAAATACACAACGATAAAATCCCGTGAATGTTATGTCTTTTGGAGAACATTACTGTTCTTGTTTAGGCTTAAAACAGCTATAAACTGTCGTTCCTTCACCAGCCTCTCTTTATTCTCTGTCTTGAAGTTACTCAAAGCGTAAACCCCTCTGTCCTGAAGATAGACTATCTAGAAAACTTGCTTTCACAAAGCACTGACACTGGAGACTCCTTCCATAAATGTTACATAAACATCCAGTCACAGAAAGCTTCATCAAATCAACAATTAGATCTTCTTTACTTTGTTCCATAGCCTTAGATTATGACGCCCATGCGAATGAACTGTTGCTACAGAAACATAGCTTTTTTGGAGGCGGAGCTACCGTCAGAACAGCTGTTAACGGCTTCTGATTCGAGAATAACCGCGCGTATTAGTGATCATATGTATGTTGGCGTGAGTGTGTGTGAGACTGCGTGACCTCCGTTTCCTTCATCATTTCTGCCTGTACTGGTGCGGATATCTGGTTGCCAGATCCTCATCAAACTCCTCCTGTGTGTAAGTCAATCCCGTCATTAGCATTCATGATGCACAGGTAGGAAGTGGTTGCTGTGTCACATGTAATCATGGAAAATAACCTTTTGACCTCTGATAAGAGCAACAATGGGCCCAGTGGTCAGAGTTCATTTGTTTTGGAACTAGACCCAGACTTAAGGCAGAAAGGATCGGAACACGAGTGATAAACCGATGAACATTTGATTATCACTGAAGTAACATGCATTCAGTGTAGAAATATGAAGACCGAACGTGAAGCGGAGTGTATTGGTAAAAAGAGTACATCCGTACATGCATCCATCCATCTTCTATACCGCTTATCCTTTTCAGGGTCACGGGGAACCTGGAGTGTATCCCAGGGAGCATCGGGCACAAGGCGGGGTACACCCTGGACAGGGTGCCAGTCCATCACAGGGCACAATCACATACACACTCACACACCCATTCATACACTATGGACACTGTAGACACGCCAATCAGCCTACCATGCATGTGTTTGGACTGGGGGAGGAAACCGGAGTACCCGGAGGAAACCCCCGCAGCACGGGGAGAACATGCAAACTCTGCACACACAGCGCAGTGACAGGAATTGAACCCCCGACCCTGCCGGCGTGAGGCGAACGTACTAATTCAATTTCAGCATTTATAGTCTCCAGTGTCACAGAGCTCAAACGTCAGCAATTGCTGTGGTATAAGAAGAATAAAACACTTCCGAATGGGCAGTTCAGGGGAAAACAATACAGTTTCCGGCTTCACCATTGATTATTTTCCTATAACAGCATGTGCCTCAAGTGTTTTACACCATACATGTAGAACCACTGTGTTGATAATAGCCTAAAACTATCACTGGATTTCTAATCGGAAAGTTGTCCAAGGCAAGACTTGTCATTTGATCTGATTCTGCGCATGAGATAGTGAGAAGTTGGACTGCTGAGTTGTAGTGAAATTCGGATGAAGCCTTCATCACAGAAACATGTAGAAATCCCAATGTAACCCACTTGCTTTAAGAGAACCTTTTTTCCCTCAGAGTGACAAGCGGCTTGTAAATAGAGCGATATCGCCCTCTGCTGTGTGAGACAAAACATTACAAGCGGTTCCTTTTATGTTTAAAAACCGAATGTGACGTTGCAGTCCGGTAATCCGCGCCGCTCCGCGGTCGTGCACGCGCACGGGGCTGGGCAGATCCCGAGCGCAGAGAGAGAGAGAGAGAGAGAGAGAGAGAGAGAAAGAGAAAGAGAGAGAGAGAGACAGCGCGTGAGGAGGAGGAGGAGGATGGTGATGATAATGATGATGAACGGGACGGGCTCGTATGGAGCGGGCCGAACCGGGTCGGAATTCGACCCCATCACCTTCGCCAAAAGACCTCAGACCATCTTACGATTCCTGGCCTGGGTAAACAACCGTTTCCGATTAATCCATTTATTTATTTATTTATTTACCTTCAATGTACCTTTCTGCGTGTCTCACGTGAGTTTATTTCTGAACACAAAGACTCTAATAATAATAATCGTAAACATAATAATAATATTAATAATAGGAGTAACAATAATAATAGGCCTAATAATAATAATCCGGTGTTTATGACGCTTGCGTGATTGTACGTAGGATGCTGTTATGGTGTGGATGACGTCACACGTTGTCGTGGAAACGCAGAGCTCCATTTTAACGAGTGTCGATTCTGATCGAATAGCCACTGAGTTTACCAGCACGAGTAACAACAACAACAACAATAACAGTAATATCTAGTAGATATGATTAGTTGTAATAGTAGCCTGAGAATGTAAACACATGTAGGTCTTATTATTTAGTGTAGTGGGATGAGACTTGGTGAATTGAGGGTGTTTTTTATTAATAGTAATGTGCATTATGTGCAGGGTTTGTGATGTTATGGGTGTTGAACAGTGTGCTGATTGGTGCTCATATAAACATCTGTATCTGAGAAAAGCGTCGACGTGAATTCAAGCGTAAAGAGTCAAATTCGATGCTGTCGTTTCTCTCAGGCTGGAGTTTTACTGAGCTTATGATGTGGCCTGTAGGCTATACCTCCCCAGTATAATATCCGTCCCCAGTGCCAACTCCAAGGGCAGAGCACACTTCCTGCTGGATGAGAGAGAGCGAGAGAGAGAGCGAGAGAGAGAGCGAGAGAGAGAGCGAGAGAGAACAGTGATGTGCACTTTTATTATCTTCTCAATACGTTACACCACAACGGACCCAGGAGATCCCGTTTCCTATCAGTGTAGTGAAATCTGTAAAAACCTTTCTGAGGTCCAGTCTACTGCTTTCAACTGAAAGGGTCTAAAGCACATAAAGATTACAAATAACTGACAGAATTGATCAACTTAGTATACCTGAACCTATTATTATTATTATTATTATTATTAGTTTCTCTCTCTGTCTCACTCGAAGCACATATAAAAAAAACCCAACATGTAATCGTCACACTCATCATATTAAACACTTGGGGAAAAAATGACCTAAAAAAATAAACATTAAATAAAAACCTACTTCAAAAGCATGATGAAATATACTGTATGTCGTAAGATGATGTATTAGTTTGTATGTTGGTGTGTGTGTGTGTGTGTGAGAACATGAAAAGGTGTTAAATGTCCAGGTGATGATTATTAGAAACAGGAAGTGAAGTCTTTCGGCACATTTTGTCCGTTTGACCGGTAAATGCTGTTACTATGACAACACCATAATGTGTGTGTGTGTGTGTGTGTGTGTGCCATGTGCGTCAGCATACAGCGGGCCGCGTCTCGAAATAGCACAAGCACACTTCAGAGTAAACGGTAGTAGCCTGGTTTTATTCGCCTGCGTGCGAAGAGAGGGCGCAGGGATTTTCACACGTGAAGCGGAATGAAAAGGACGCGAGTGTGAAGAAACGTTTCACACACGTGCAAATATCTCCACGTTCCTGCACTCGGGTGCAGATCAGGAGATGATTCATCGTGCGTGTGTCAGGACAGAGAGACAGAGAGAGAGAGGGAGGAAAGAGAAATGGAGAGAGCGAGAGATAGAGAGAGAGACAGAGAGAAATAGAGAAAGAAAGGAGAGAATAAATAAATAAATAAATAAACAAACTTGACTATGTGACCCGTCGTCTTAAATGACTTTTAAGTTCTTTGTTTGTTTGTTATTATTTGTAAAGAAATCTTTTTTTATTTTTATGTCACACGGCTTGTGGAATGGTTCTCCTCGGTCTGATTTCCCGTCGAACAGGAACGCGGCCGCTGCTCCGAGCTCGGTCCGGTACTGTAACTCGAGCGCCGGTGTGAGATAAACACGAGGCCTGAGGGACGACGTGAACTTCACAGTGTAGAACACGCTGAGAGTGGACGCGGAGACATTCTCGACACTGCAGAAAAGTCACGTTCGCGTCATTACCTTCGCTGTACGCTTTTCGAAGCTAGTTATAAGCGTTTATGGAAGGAGTCTCCAGTGTCGGCGGTAAAAGCTGTAACTTTCCCGTGACGTTTTCCGACGTCGCGCTGCTTCGCGGTTCCTCGCACACATGACGAGCTGCGTTGATTCCCGTCTGAAGCTGTAGTAAACTCGTCTCTCCACCTCTCCCTGTCCTGCAGGTTTTCTCCATGGTGGTGTTCGGCTCCATAGTGAACGAAGGCTACGTGAATATGGGCAGCGAGCGCCTGCACTGCGTGTTTAACAAAAACGAAGACGCCTGCAACTACGGCATCATTATCGGAGTGCTGGCGTTTTTAGCTAGTCTTTGCTTCCTGGCCCTGGACGTCTACTTCCCTCAGATCAGCAGCGTTAAGGACCGGAAGAGAGCTGTGCTATTGGAGATGGGCTTTTCAGGTAAACACACAAGAATATATACAACACACACACACACACTGTGTGTACACGCGAGATAGTATGTTTCAAGTGTTTTTAACAATTTCTTTCACCTTAAAAAAAACAAAAAACTGCCTCGCATTTGAATTTTTTCCCGTATTTTCCCCCGTGTGCAGGACTTTGGGCTTTTCTCTGGTTTGTTGGATTTTGTTTCCTGGCCAATCAGTGGAGTCGCACCTCGCCTAAACAACTGCCATTGGAGCAGGCTTCAGACGCGGCACGAGCCGCCATCGCCTTCTCCTTCTTCTCCATTCTCATCTGGGTATGACGAGCAGATAAACACACACACACACACACACACACACACACGCACATGAATTCATATTTGACTGTTACATTTGTGTTTCAGGGCTACCTGTGTCTGCTAAACATGCACAGATTTAAAAACATTGCCTTTCTGGAGGATAACCAAAGGCTACTGTCCAGACCACCTCTGACACTCGCGCTAGTGTAGATTAGCTTTCACGTTCTAGCGTACTTAACACTGAACTTGCCTCTTCTAACGCTCTCATGCAGTTTAATAACAGTAGTTTAACTGCGTAGCTGTTAGCGTTAATTCTGACGCGCATGCTAATGCAATTCATTTTCAGATCATTCCTGAGGTTCTGACATCACTGTACGTTGACGATCACGTAACCGAGCGCTTGTTCACGTATACTGAAAGGTCGAATGTTGTATCTTGGTACAATTTTACTAAAAATGCTAACATATTAACATGACTAATGTGATGAATCTGGCTAGGCGGCGCTGACGGTGTTAGCGGTGCAGAAATTCCTGCTCGGAACCGACATGGCGCTCTTCACGTCTGCCGACGCGCCCAAACAACCGTATCCGTCCAACGACGCGATCCATCAGACCACCATAGACAAGAGTCCGACGCTGATCGAGACGGTGGAGACACGCCCACCCGGGTACCAGATCCCGCCTGCTTTTTAATCTCTTAGCCAATGAGAAGAGAGGACGCCGGAGTGGACAGAGTGGCTTTCCTTTGTCGGTTCAGTTCCAGTACTGTTTTCCACGCACCCTAGTCAGCTTCCCCTTCGCTAATTCTGAGGGGATCTACGCTAATACTCCATCACTGTTTCAGCAGCAGAAAGGACGAATTACGCAGAAAAAAGAGCAATACAATATTTGTAAAATATCGCATAGAATTTGCTACATTCAGATTGGGTTTGGCCGAGTAAACTAGTTCACTGCTTTATTCATTTATCGAAATAACACGCCGGCCAGTTGGTAAGCTAGTCATTTAGAACGAGAACTAGATAGCGAATAAGCTACGTAGCCCACTTACTAGCGAGTTAGATATCTTAATAAAGCACCAAACTACCAGAGAGTAGTTAGGTATATTTCCAAAAGATAGTGTTTGATTTGCGAGGTTCAAATTGGGTTTGGTAAAGTTACAGTAACTACTGGTTTAGTCCTTTTTGAAGGGTGTCTTCAGTTTAGTACTTCGTAAAGGTGTTTAACTACTTTATGGTAGTTTAGTACTTCATTAAGTTATCCAGTAGTTTAGTACGTCATTGAGGCGTCTAACGGTAGTTAGACCATAGGCGTACCTATAGTTACAGTAGGCGTCTATGGTAGTTTAGTGCTTTATTTTGGTATCTAACCAGGGTGTTATTGAGGTATTTAACTACTCTTTGGTAGTTTAGTACCTTTTATCCGGTGGTTTAGTACTTCATTAAGGTATCTAACTAGGATGTTATCGAGGTGGCTAACTACCCTCTAGTAGTTTAGTGCTTTGTTACGGTATGTAACTAGTACTGTTTAAGGTATCCAACTACTCTCTGGTAGTTTAGTGCTTTATGAAGTTATCTAACTAGTACTTTTCAATGTATATAACAGCTCTATAGTAGTTTAATGATTTATTAAGGTATCTAATATAGAGTAGTTTTTGGGTAGGTTCTTATTATAGTAGAACTCTAGTAGTTCATAACGTTATAGCGATACTCCATGGTAATTTCATGCTTAAAGTTAGTTTATTATTTTATCGAGGTATCTAACGACTCCATGATAGTTTAGCTAGCCAGTTAGCAAACTTGTAGCATAAAAATAACTAGACAGTACACAAGCTGTGTAGAGCACATAGCTAGTTAGAGAGCGTAAAAATCCAGTGAACTACCATAAAATATTAGATACCTTAATAAAGTTAGAAAATAAAAGTATATTTAATTTGCTACGTTAAAATTCAGCTCGGCCCAGTGAAATACTCTGTGGTAGTTTAGCACCGTTTACTACCTAATTCATTTTATTAACTAGCATGCTAGCCAGTTGTCATACTCGTTACCTATAACCTGAGAGCTAGATCGTAAACAAGCTACATAGCTAGCTCATTAGCCAGCTTTTAACTCTAAGATACAGTAAGTACACATAGCCAAGGAGATCACGTCAACTACACTGCTGTTTGTTTTCAGGATGGAGCGTACTCGCAAATACACACCGCATGAGGCGGATTTGGGGTAACACGCAGATAACACACACACACACGTGTGTATCGTAGCATCGGGACGTCGACGAGGGCGCGTTTAAAGCAGTACTGAAATGCACGAGTATTGTAACGTTTCCTTTTTTTTCTTTTTTTGTTACAAGGGCTTGTTTGTTTAAACGAAGTATTAAACGTAACGTAATGAGATGAATTCAATCGTAATAACGAATATAATAATGAACAATATAAAACAGATCGCAGATTAGTGGCCTCGGCTTAGTTTAAAAAGGACCCGGCGGCGGCGGGGCAGCATAGATATGAAGTTATGATATAAAACACTGTTATTTTATAGACTGTGTTCGTTTCTTAGACGAAATCTTCGGAGCAAAAATGTCATGAATGACGTACTGGTGTGCTCGTTATGTATTTATTTATCGTTCATTTATTCTATAAATGCTAGAATTTGGGGATCTTTTCATTTATTTTTAACAACATCGAACTATCTAGTGATACACTGTAACGCTAATATCACCATATATCGACATCACTACCACACCCGGAGATAGTGTGTATGAGCTGGAAGGGCAGAGCTGCGGCCATTTTGCACGACGTGTGTAACCCCCCCCTCCCAAAAAAACAAAACAAAACAAAAAAACAAACAAAAAAAAGAGGGATTATGATGATGTGAATGGCCAATCCGTCACGTGTGTACTCACGGATGACCAAATGACATTCCTGCTGAGAGTCCTAATGAGAGCATGTCCAACTGTGAGTGTGAGTGTGTCGTCAGTCTTACTGCATGATAAGACAGACTGTAGAAATGCTTACTTCTTAAGTATATTGTTTTAGCATTTAGAGAGGAGAAGACACGTGTTCGGTGAATCTCTGACTGAATAAACACTCTTTCTGCAAGCACCATTGGTCAGTTTTTTTCCCGCTCTACACCTCGCAGAACCTGTGTCTGTTTTCCCCCGTAAATATTCGGCTTTGCCGCATTTATTTTAGCTATGCGGATTTCCGTCGTTCGAAAGCTAATCTGAGGCGGCGCGGACAGATGGACGTCCCTGACCCGGTTTATCTTCAGGTTTAAACTGAGCAGGAATTCGAAAGAAACGAAAGTGATAATGAGCTGCGGAAATTACGCGAGCTATAAAAGCCCGTGAAGATATCGGCGCTTCACCGTTGCAGAAACATGTACAGGTAAACCATTAGCTAGCTGAGCGAGTTCGACTAGCGCTAGCCAGATCTTCTGGATAAAGTTAACCACGTAGCTAGCTAATAAACCTAGCAAGATACAGAAACTCTTACAGCTAGCTACGGCTAAAGTTAGCCAACCAGCTAACGGTGGACTTTAAAAAATGTTTTATATGATTGTTCAAACGTAGACGTGTCAACAAGTCATTCATGAAATAATTCACAATTGAAAGTCGTTTTTTTTTTTTTTTTTTTCTTCACCAGACGACTTATTTACTTGACTTTTACTCAAATCACTGTGGTTTGTGTTTCCTAACACAGTTAAAGACGTATTTGTGCATGTAATTAACGCAATACACCACAAGATGGCGTGTCTTGTGTTTTCATACGTGACGTAAAGCACGCCCTCTAGTGGCTCAGTGCTTTTATACAATGGTGTCAAAAAACAATATGAAAATCGTAATAGTCATCTTCACCATAAATCACTAAATTATAAAATTATAATAAAATTATAACTGCTTTAGTATGAAGGCAGTGTGAAGTAGGGAGTTTTTGTTGTTGTTGTTGTTGTTGTTTTTAAACGCATTTTAGGAAAAGTTTAAATGCATTTCATCACCACCAGGGGGCAACAAAGCCCTAAGAACGAACAAGGTTGACAAGATAATCCAAGAAAAAGATCCGAAAGAAGAGAATCGAAATATTGTTTTGGATGCAACACTAAAATCTGAGAGTGATTTCACTTATTCACATATTTTTAAAAGCATCCTCTCTCTTCAGCAGGATTCAGTTGAAAATACATTGAAAAAGTCGTTGACATGTACGTGCTCGGGCCACGCCTTCGAATGAAAAGGCCTGGGTAATTAATACGTGTTGTATATCAGGGAAGTCTTTTCGAGGATGTGCATCTCGGTCTGGAAAGTAGCTTTAGCGTATTGAGGAGTATTCAGAGGACGTGACGGGATCCCAATAAAACATAAACAATGAATGAATCGCAGACTGAAGAGACTTGGAAAAACCAAGACTTGAGCAGTGAAGGAATGGGGTGTCTTAACTTATCATATCGACTCAACTTGAATCTGAATCTAAAAATAAATATGAACGGATATTTTATTATATTGATTGCGAGCATTGAGATACATTCAACAGGAGTCTACGTAGTGCATTGGCTCTAGTGGATATCGCTGCATCACTGAACATCAAAATGGCTTCTGCGCTCGTTCTTCAGCAGAGTCGCGAATAGCACTCCACGTCTTTGCTGAAGCGGATGCATTCCGGGTGACGTTACCTTGTTAAAAATCTACAGCCGAGCGTTATCGACGTCGGTCTTCACACAGGCTCCACGGTGCGACATCGGACATCTCAGATCGTAGCAGGAGGCGTGTCCTGGCTCGTCGAGGTTTCCTTCCGTTTTATCAAATCTGCAAAAGACCTACCAGTGTTTCTTCTTCACTGCTATTTGATTTTTTTGGTCTCTAAGTTATATTTGGAAACGAATGCTTCAGCTACGAAATCCTTAAGGATTCGTCTGGTCTTGTGTATGCTGCTCAATGCAGACCGTTCAGGTGCAAAGAATTTCTATCTTTAACTCCGAAAGAAAAAAAAACCCCTTTGAATACGATGTGAAAATGTGTAGGAATTCTAACGAGATTAGAAAAATCACACTTTCAAGAACAAATGTTCCATTCTAGAATTTCTCGAATGAGCATAAACGCCAGTTGAGCTAGTTTAAACAGACCTGTCTTGGCGAAAAGAAAGAAAGAAAAAAAGCCGGACATGCGTATCGGCGTGATTTTCCTTTCGAGCATCGTGAAGTCGTCCTTTTTTCAGAAATTTACGTGGATGCGTCGTGCTCTTCGGTTAAAATTTATTGTCTGTAAAACACTGGATTTCCTCCGCTCCTGCTTTCACAGGACAAACGTCGCTCTTTCTCTCAAACCTGTAAGATTTTTGGCATATTTCAACAAAGGTGCACACGGAAATCGATCACAATTTCAATATCAAAACACAGAAAGAAAAGAACATGTGCGAAAGGTGCATGACTGTTCACATATACCCGCTGCTCATATACTGATTTACAAGCCCTTGAGATTCCGTGGAGTTGTCTTCCTGTAGATTCCGAAGAATGGTTCTAAACGACGGAGCACTATTTTGCAGTGTTATCTGTAGGGATGTTTCACCGAAGTGCACACGGAGGAAGTTGGTTTGCCGCGGCACAAGTAACAACAGATATTTATTAAATACAAAAACAGCATGACTGTAAATCATTAGCAGTGTGAGAATGTGAGAACAGCTACAGGTACGGCTTCGGGTTGTGAATCTTTATGGCGTATCGATAGCAGCCTGCACGTACAAAACATGTGAACAAACCAAAACGGCAACAAAAACAAAACCGGGTAAAAACGCAACAGCGAATCAGAAAACGCAACGAAACGGAAAACGCAAGAACAAAACGTAACAAAGATCAACGAATAGCGACAAAGCTAAAAATGTCACAACGGACCTACATTTTTTTTAATAACAGAACTACAAAAAAGTCGCAACCGAACTATACGTAAAAACGCAACAACAGAACTGAAAACTTACGACGCGCAACAAAACTAGAAGACGACAAAACTATAAATCCGACGGCAAGATAAAATAAAAAAAACGTCAAAGACGAGAAACAAAACAAAACTATGACGACGAAACCAAACAAACCAAGCATTAAAAAAAAAAACCACAAGTGTAAATACGTAAGCGCAACAAAACAGATATAAAAAAAAACATGGCGAGGAAATCAAAACAACGACAAGCGTGCGGTGGTGTGTTTACTGTCGGTGGGGTTTTGAGTTTGTTGTGTTGTTGTTGACGTGTTTCGTGCTTACAGGTCACTGTACACTTCTGAGGCCACTTTCACATCACTCTATTAACTCATCTATGGAAAGCAATAATAATAATAATAATAATAATAATAATAATAATAATTTATGGATGGCACGAGGGGAAAAAGTAAAGTTAGCGTGTTTTCCTTGACAAAAAAACAAAACAAAACAACGTTTGAGTGCGTGCAAAACTCTTGGGCTTTTTTTTTTTTTCCAATAAAAATATTATAGGTGCTGCATTCGATAAATATATTCACTCTGTAGAGTCTAGAGTAAGTACTCACTCCTCCGAACAGTTCTGATGATTCTGCCATGCAGTGTGTTGGAGATTTCATCTGACTTTCTCGTCATGGATCTAGTACCTCCATCTGTGTTCTTCTTAGGTCCGGGTTCCACAACGACCGTTTACACTGCTCTAACACACAGGATTCTATCGCAGCTCAGACCGAGTGACCGTAACCCTACGTTCACAATAGAGGGCGACAAAAACGCGGAGCTGCAAATTCAGCCACAACCTGAGTTGTTCAACGAAAAACCCGCCGTAGAACCGTAGTTTCGTCTTATCCCGTCGTACGCGACCGCTTATTAATTGCGTATAGAGACATTACGAAGAAAAAGAAACCCTGGAAGGAAGTAGCAGAGATTGTTGGTGCGTGGTGAATGTATGTAGCTAGTACGATTTGCGTGCTTTACTAATCTAATCCGAGAACGAAGCTAGTACGAAGCCGAGCACGCGAGACGTGAATCGAACAAATGATTTTAACTAGCTAGCTTTAGAAATATATATATATATATATATATATATATATATATATATATATATATAGCTACTACCATTTCTCATCGGAACTAAAGGCCACGCCCACTTGTCACGGGCTCGTGTGAACGTAGGGTAGGGAGCGACTGTGAGCTTCGTTATAGTTCAGAACAGATATCCAGCTGCACAATGTCAGTTTTTTTATGATCTCAAATCTCTAATCAATATGATTAGGGGAAAAACAAACAAACAAATAAATAAACAAACAAACAATTGCATAACTCATTTTCACCCTACTGTTATCGTGGTTTTCCAAATGTTTTTTTTTTTTTTAGAATTCCTAGCTTAAAGGTGCACGTTAGGATCAAATGTTTTGGTCTGAATCCTCATTAGATGAACGGATCGTCCTGACCAGCCCATAACAATCAAGCCACGCCCATAACGGGTCCGTAACCCTCGGGTTAGGCGTCGAGCGGGACACAGTGTGACGATTGGCCGTCGTCTGAAACGCGATTATTCGACTGCTCGAATGGGACAGAGAGATGGATTGATAAATGACGTTGGGGGAGGGGCTTAGCAAGTAGCAGAGAATCAGGAACATCCAAAGACTCCCGGAGCAACGTAGAGTCAAATGACGGCGCCCGCCTTTTTTTCAGAACCGTTTCCGAGAAAACGGGCGGGTCTGTGGAAGTCGGAACGCAAGGCGGACTCGTTTTGTGCTTCCTGCGCAACACAGACGCTTCTGTTTCTTGCGTTTTAAAGGGCGTGCTTTTCTTTTGCGGCTGGTTTGACCACGCCCCGTGGGTCGAGTCCATGCTGTTGTACTTCCTAAGGTCACTTCCTGTACTGTTACTTCGCTGTGATTGGCTCTTCAGACATAAAGTGCCTGCGACGTGTGGAGATAAGGTGTGGCTGCGTCTGAGGAGCCCGACACCGGAGTCTTTTCCGTCGACGGTCGATAGGATCTGTCTGATTTCTTCGTCCGAGGTGTGTGTGTTTGACGTGTGTGTGTGTGTGCACGTGTCAGGAAGCGTGTTTGTAGATCTGCGTGACGGGATGCTGCGCTGGCTGTACACGCGTCTGCTTGTTTGGACGCTGGCTGTCCGACTGCGGCACGTAGGGGGCGTGGCTCGAGGCGAACAAGGGGCGGAGCCTCCGGTCAGAGGAATGCTGGGAACTTTGAGAGAATCGGAGTGGCGCAGAAATAAGTCGTCCATCGATCCAGGGCTGGAGGAATCCACAGAGTCACTCTTTATCGCCTCCTACAGTGCGAAATGCGTACTGTAAACATCTACACACCTCACACTCATCACGTCGACTCACAAGTGTACTGCGACACACTTACCTGTCTTTGGAGCATCCTGAGGGACTTTTGTGTGGTCACATGATGTGGTGGGAGGGGCTCTGAATGAGAGGCGGGGTCAGACGGCAGCTCGGGAACCTGCAGCAGGGATTCCCATTCGCAAAACTCCGACTTCACTGACAGACGTGAGCCTGAACACGACAGGGCGTTTTTGTAATTTTGTTATTCTACTTTATCGGACTTTACGTAAAAAGTAAAGAATATGATTTTGAAAATTAAAATCACTAGTAACAATAAAAAAAGAATTAAACGAAAGGTATTTGTATAACGATAATAATAGTAATGTAAAATATTTATTCAAAAGAGAAAGCTTGGTATAAAAATTAAAAAAAAGATGCTCTGATATGAAAATAATAATAATATCATATAAAATATATTAATATAAACATTTCTACAGTTCACACCACCACCACCACCACTACTACTACTACTAATAATAATAAAATTAATTAAAAATGAAAATATACGTATATAAATACAATAACAATACCAACAACAACAATAATCATAATAATAATAATAATAGTAATAATAGTAATGTTTAAAAAAAATAGATGTCTTTTAAATCATTATTATACGTTATAACAACAGTGACAAAAACAATAATAACTGTCTATTATTATTCTTATTCCTCTTCTTCTTATTATTATTAGTGATGACCTGTCATGTGATCGATGGTGTGCTGTTTGGAGAAGAGCGGATCTCTGGGTTTGGGTCCAGCTTTGGGGTAAAACATGTAGCTGTCGTTGGGTAAAGACAGCATTCTCGATATGCATGGCTTCCCGACTGAGAGCAGGTTCCGGTCCTGAAGGTCATCGCCCTGGAAATGGAACCCTTCTGAGTCAGATTAATGTTGGGTTTTGGGTGAAAATAACACACACACACACACTCTCTCTCTTTCACACACACGTTCATACACACCTAGGAGCATTTTAACACCTCGGAGTTGCAGGAACGTGAGACCGCCTTCGAGAGGTTATACGATATGTTATGGATGAATTCTCCAGCACAGCGGGTGGCGCTGTTAAAATATCCTGATGATTTCCATGACTACAGGAAGACGAAAGCATGGATACTGGCTTTGCCGGTAAACAAAAATGACAGAACGGAAGGAAGAAGACGACACGAGACTTAAATGAGTCAGACGTTGAGGTGGCGAGGTTAGCATGCTAGTGCGGTGCTCGTGTCGTTTGTAACGATCTGTCTGGACATGCGAGGAACCCGGAGAACCCCGAAAGCCCGGGTAGTACCCAGTTCGAAGGGCAGGGGTTATTACCTGTTTAAGAGCAGGAGACCCAGTGACGTCACCAGCGGAGGAGGCGGCATTTTGCCAGCGGTTTCTCTGTAGCTCCGCCTCCAGCTCCGCCTCCATCTCGGCCTCCTCGCAGGCGTTCTTGTTGCTGTCCTCTAAGTGCTTCATGAGCACGGCGACCACCACGTTCACCAGGACGAACTGCGCCACCAGGACGAACGTCACGAAATACAGCGGGGAAACCAGCGGCAGGTAACTCAAGCAGCGATCTCCGCTCTTACACTCCCTCAGTGTGTCCTTCATCACACACACACACACACACACACTAAATTCATTAATCACGCAGGCTCTAACAATCTCGTGACATTTCAGGAAACATATGGCACACTGTGTTAACTCTCTCTGTGTGTGTGTGTGTGTGTGTGCGTGTTAACCTTCATGATTCCGTTCCAGTTGTCGCCGGTAGAGACCCGGAACAGGGTGAGGAACGCCATGCCGAAGTTCTCGAACGTAGCGTGACGGCTCAGACCTTCACACGGGTTCTCCTCGGAGCATTCTGTACAAACACACGAATCGACCGTTAACGACTTTAATCCGTGTTACCGGACGCGTGCTCGTTCTGCGTCTGCGCTCCCGGATGAAGCGTCCAGTCATCGTCACCGTGACGTTTTTAACCGGACCGTGCGTTTTGTGAAAGCGTTTTTTTTTTTTTCTTTGTTTTTTTTTCTGGAATCTGAATCTAAAAAAAAACAAAACAAACATCTTTTGTAGAAAACAAATGTGAGCACTGTGGAATCACCACTGCTGTGATGTTCATCCCGGGGGAAAAAGTAAAGAACTGACCGAGTTTTCCAAACAGCTCCACTCCCAGAGCGGCGTAGATGAAGAACAGCAGCATGAAAAGAAGCCCCAGATTTCCAACCTAGAAAAAACAAAACAAGCAATATGGAAAGACCTCTAGGAATACGGTGCTATAGTGTGCTATAGTAAGAAAGGAAACGCTATGGGCTCACACACACACACACTAGGGGATGCACAGGATAGTCTTGTAGTCAGGCGGGTAAACAAACAGCGCGATTTTTTCTATTTTCTTTCGCTTTAACGGAACATTAAACACTGCGCGAGACGGAAGGAATTCCTCCGGTGCTCATCTTTTCCTTTAAAGGGAAATAAAATGTAAATAATATTCCGCGAGTGAGTACTGAGACCCAGACTGTATGAAAGACACTAGAAGTTTATCTCATTTGAGCGGTTGCGGGGAAAAACCCAGTAGGGGCGGGCTTGGCGACGGCGGGATTTGACCTCATCGCTTTTTCTCCTCCCCATAGAGGAAAACGACGTCTGGGACGCTCGTCCGCTTTGAGGCGTTCTCACCCCACGCCGCGGAATCGCCAATTCCGTCTTGTTCGCTTTAAGAAACGCCGTTGAACGGCGTAGCGGGACGCTCGCTTTGTGAACAGTGTTGCACGTGTGTGTGTGTGTGTGTGTAATGTAATCCTTAGCCCGTACG
>NC_030441.2:982500-992500 GCF_001660625.3 Ictalurus punctatus
CAACAGAACCAACAACAACAATGGAGACAACAACAGACACAGCAACAACAGGTACAGCAACAGCAACAGCAAAAGCGACAACAATGACACCAGCAAAAAAAAAAGCAACAATTAGAAACAACAGCAATGACAAAACAATAACAGAAACAGCAAAAAGAACACAAACAACTAAAACAGCAATAAAAACCCAACAATCACAACAACAACAACGGGAACAGCAGCAACAACAGGAACTAGAACAGAAACAACAAGAGCAAGAACAACACCACCACCAACAACAGAAACAACAAGAGCAACAACAACAACAACAACAACACCAACAGGAACAGTAGCAACAACAACAACGTGAGAACCGACACCAACAACAGAAACAACAACAACTACAGGAACATCAACAAGAAAAGAAGAGCAACACCAGGAGCAACAACAACAACAACACACGTATAAGATATAATCCTCTGACGGTTTACATTTCATTCTCAAGCAGGACCACAGACGCATTTTTCCCATCAGCAGATTCCCCGGAGCGCCGTTTTCCTCTCAGCGTTTCTCTCATTATTAATTTGGGCTTTTTGGCTCAGTGTGCTCATGAGTGTAAAGGGAGCATCGGCTTTAATCGCGCATTCGTTTATTACTCTGAAAGAGGGAGGGAAAGAGGGAGGACGAGGGGACAGATAGGGGACGGAGTGACACTAAAAAGAAAGGAGTAACTTTTTCATAATAAATGCAGTGGTTTAACCGCCTGTCAGAATGAAGGAGAGAGAGAGAGAGAGAGAGAGAGAGAGAGAGAGAGCGAGAGAGAGAGCGAGAGAGCGAGAGAGAGAGAGCGAGAGAGAGAGAGAGAGAGAGAGAGAGAGCGAGAGAGCGAGCGAGAGAGCGAGAGAGAGCGAGAGAGAGAGAGAGAGAGAGTGAGAGAGAGCGAGAGAGAGAGCGAGAGAGAGAGAGAGAGTGAGAGAGAGCAAGAGAGAGAGAGAGAGAGTGAGAGAGAGCGAGAGAGAGAGCGAGAGAGAGAGAGAGAGAGTGAGAGAGAGCGAGAGAGAGAGCGAGAGAGCGAGAGAGAGAGAGAGTGAGAGAGAGTGAGAGAGAGAGCGAGAGAGAGAGAGAGAGAGTGAGAGAGAGCGAGAGAGAGAGCGAGAGAGCGAGAGAGAGCGAGAGAGAGAGCGAGAGAGAGCGAGAGAGAGAGAGAGCGAGCTTATGAAATATCCCCAGAGCCAAGCACACTTATTTACTTGGAACCGTTTCCTTATAGAGGTTTTTCAGTGTGTGTGTGTGTGTGTGTGTGTGTGTGTGTTTGCATTTGTTATGAGGTGTATTAGTGAAAGAGATCGAGACACGAGAGAGAACAAAGAAAAAAATAGGACACATAGTCGATGGTATAAGGGCGTACACACACACACACACACACACACACACACACACCCCTACGCACCTGTTGGTCCACCGCCACTGCATCTAATCCATCATACATGATGTTGACCCAGCCGTCTTTGGATGACAGGACAAACAATGACATCAAGGCCTGTGTGGAAAAAAACCCCAAAACAAAAGGAAATAAAAGAGAATGTGGTGAATAAACATCAGTTTCTACAGCGAGACTTCGATTATTTCATAAAAAACGAATTCATTCAGACGAATTATTAAATATATTTGCTGGTTGAGTTTGTACTGTCCATCAGAATTTTCAGCTGTTAGAGAGTCCTCGATTCTGATTGGTCGGATCATCTTCTATAACAGTGGCTCTGACGGCAGTTCTATCACGTTATCGTTTCTATAGCAACGCTACACAAGGATTTGTTATTAAAAAAAAAAAGCGTGCAATCGTTAGTATGGTAAGCAGACGTTCCTGGAAGGAGTCTCCAGTGTCAGGCCCGCGGCCGACGCACAAGAAACCAAAATCTCTCCTCCCGCGACTGCCGCTGTGGTGCTGAAGCGACAGCTCCAATGTTTTGGACAGCCGGAGAGCACGTGGCACGGGAAAATTCCACCATCCAGCAGGCGAGAGTATAAAAGAGGAGATACTCCGCTCGCAAGAGAGCGGAGGCTCTCACGGTATGTGTGTTTTGCAGACCATCCCGACGCGAGCGAAGACTCCGCCCCCTGGTTGCACACACGGCTTCTCCTGATAGCAAGACGGGATCCCTGTTACTCGGGGAAACCCCCAGCACGCCCTAGGACACGCACACATGCACACCCACACCCTCTCGCAACCCGTTGGTTCCCTACTATATATATATATATTTATATAAAATGGTCTTGTGGATATTCTACGACATTCTACAGCAGTCGTAACAAAATGGATAAAAAAGTATCATCGTTATCCAATAAAAAAAAAACTCGTAATCCTCGGCGGGTATAAGAGGAATAACTCGAGGTTGATTATTTTCCTGTAACTGCGTGGAGATACCTGGCCCAAGTTGTCGAAGTTGTATTTCCTGCGAACCCAGCGGTAATTTGCCTGCAGACACTCGGACTTGTTGGTGACGTTCCTGGTGTCGAAGCCTTCACAGTGATGAAACTTTCCCTTGAAGAGCTGAGAAGGAAAAACAGACCAACATCGTGCATTAACAATAAAACAACAGGAAAAAAAAAAAAAACTGCGTAAAAATGTACATCTCCAGTATTTACAGCTGTTTTTCAGAAACACGTTTCAAGCTCAAGCCTTTCTCAAAGTGTTTTTAAGGAAATGAAATATATTAATAATCATAAAATAGAATGTGTGTTAGAGGGTTTGTTTGAGTAACTTTGTGAAGACAAGCACAGGGATTTAACGTGTCAAGTGAGGACCTTCTGGGGAAATGAGGACCTTCTGGGGACGTGAGGACCTTCTGGGGAAATAAGGACCTTTTAGGGAAGTGAGGACCTTTGATTTGATCTGATAGATGCTGGATAATGAATTATGTGTGTGTGTGTGTGTGTGTGTGTGTGTGTGTGTGTGTGTGTGTGTGTGTGTGCAATTCTTACCTGGACTCCCAGTATTCCAAACACGATGAAGAAAGCACAGCAGATCAGCACAATATTCCCAATCGGCCGCAGTGAAGTTATTAGTGTTTCAACAACCAGCTTTAACCCAGGAGCCCTACTTATTACCCTGACACACACACACACACACACACACACACACACACACACACACACACACACACACACACACATCAATGCTGTCAATTACACTAAGTACAGTTTCAGCGCAGACAAAAAGTCCGAGACAGGAACGTGTCATCCATCTTTGTTAGTCAGACTGGATAGCGGAGTTCAGACTAACCAGGCAACTCTCCCCAGTCATATGACAGCTCCCAACCTGAGACGGTGGAGGCTAACACGTGACTCGCCTGAGACACATAAAGCCAACCAACCACGTCTTACTGCCTCACAGGGGAGCGTGACACACTCAGAGCCTCTTCAGCATACATGAGCTCACAAAAGCCCACGATTGGCTAATGTCGCTGAGATTGACAGCGGACAGAGAGCATGCCCACTTCACCTTGTTGTGTTTTATTCACTTTCATAACACACTCACCTGAGTGGTCTGAGCGTCCTGAGAAGACGCACCACTCGCAAGATTCCCAAAATGCGGTTTCCTCCGGAGGACGCCAGGGACACCAGGATATCCACGACAGACACGAACACCAGCAGCCCATCTAGAACATTCCAGCTGCTTTGCAGATACGAGCCTGGACCGGCGTACAGCCCCATGGCCACCACCTAGCACAGCATGTTACACAGTTTGTATAACCGGTTTAGTTCCTTCACCACCATAATCGTCACCATGGTTTTGTTATTTTAATCCTAACAATTTCATTTACCTTGACAGTCATCTCAGCTACAAAGATCACCGTAAAGATGTAGTTAGACACACTGAGAAAGATGCGCTCCTGTAAGTAAAAAAAAGAAAAACCTTCCGTGAAGAATGTGTACTGAATTCTGGATTCTGATTGGTCATTTTCAGTTCGGCTACAAATAACAGTTGTATTTGTTTCGTCTGAAAAGTTCCGTAGCACCCAAAAGTGTGTCACTGTTCCTACGGTGAAGTTATCTATAAGGAGACGTCTATTTAACATTTATGGAAGGAGTCTCCAGTGTCGGCGTTTTGTAACAGTAAAAATACCCCCAATAAAGTAACAGTTAAAATACCCCCCCAGTTGTTCCCTTTCCAACATCTAGCCAAGTGGCTTTGAAATGAACATCTTCTCTGTTTGTTGACGAGAAGGCAAGAGTTGAAAATCCATCCATCCATCCATTTTCAGGGCCGAGGGACACCCTGGACGTGGTGCCAACCCATCTCAGCGCACACCTTCACACAATTTAGACCTGCCAATCAACCTACAACGCATGCCTGGAGGAAACCCCCCGGAACACAGGGAAAACGGTTTAATTCACCATGCTGTGCGGCTGGATGTCGGGTCTCTCCAGCGCAATGGTGATGCAGTTGAGGAATATGAAGACCAGCACGATGTGATCGAACATCTTGTGAGTGATGACCTTCTGACAGCGCACACGGAACCTGCACACAGAGACGGAGACACGTTTAAAAGCAACGCACGACGTCATCGGTGACAGCGCTCCGAATAGCTCCATCCGTGATTTGTATTGATACCCGACGTGGGCGTGTCCTAAACAATCTCCAGATGGAAAAATGGCAGCGATTCTGGCCCTGACAGCTCCTCGACCTTCGCTCCGGCAGTCCAGTGGTCTCAAGTGGAGATTCGTGTAGGGTTTCGCCCAAAAATCGAAACAAATTAGACGCTTCATTGAAACCACTGAGCAGTCTAGTAAAAGAACGCGGTACGGTAATGTTCTAAACCAGCATTAAAGTAAAAACCTCCCGCCGGTGGGTCTTTTTTTGGCGCCCTGTGAACGTTCTAGCAAGAAGTAATAATAATAATAATAATAATAATCCTTCTTTTGGACTCCAAATGATATATTCGTATTTGCTTTGATCCCTAGTGTACCGTATGGAGTGAACCTTTTGTTTTCCTTTCGTCCCTTATTTATACTCACTTATTTTGAGGTGAGAACACGTACAGTGACCAGTCCTCGTGATCTCTGCACCACTGAGGCTTGTACGGCTCCAGCATCCTTTTCAGAATAACGCACCAGCTCTACAGACACGGACAAAGAATTACAAAACAAGAAATAAGTATTAACCCGCGGAGGTCTCCGCCTACTTCTGCTCCTTTGGATACCCAAGTTTAAAGTCTTCAATGCGATAAATAAATAAATAAATAAAGTAAATGCCCCCCTATTTCAAACACGTCTGTGGTGTTGCGGTTGTTCGGTTTTTCCAGCACAGTTAGGGATTGTAGTCTTAAGTGTGTTGAATAAATAAACGAAATCAATACAAAAAGACAAGTCAGAACGCCGGCTTTTTTTATTTTTATTTTTATAAAACGAGTAAATTATTGAGCCGTATGTAGGACGGAAGACGTCGCGGGGCTCGGAGGTGAGAGATGGTTACAGGGCGAAACAGATGAAGGGCCTCACACTAGATCTACAAAACACACACACACACACACACGCGAACAAACACACACAGGGTTTATTGCCATGCGGCGTTAATTAGCTTTCAAACCACCTGAAACAAACAGACTAATTACCCGAACGACGTAGTAAACGCAGCGGACAGAGAAGCTCTTGTGGGCGTGGCCTGTGCATGAGAGATGACCGCTAATGAAGCAGAAATGGAATAACGTGCGGTTTGATTTTTGCGTGTACGTGCTCAACTTCGTGGATTAGATTAGCTGAAGGCGCGGACTGTTCAGGCTACGTACAGTACGCTACACTCGCCAGAACCACCAACCATCTCTGCAACCTCTTTCCAAGCTTTATTTTTCCTTGTGACGTCTCTACGTACACTTATTGAGCCGTCGTATACGACACTATAAGATGGAACCATACGTATACGTTTGTTTTTTCGTGCGTGGGTGTGTCAGGTGACCGCATTTTCACTTATTCTAAAAGGCAAACGATTGAGAACGCGAGAACAACCTCTTCCGAGTCCTCGTCCTGCTCGGCAGGGGGCGCGCGCGGCGTTTCTCGTCGCGTCGCGTACGGAGAGGAAGGGAACGACCCGTCCAGTCTACCGTTGCATTCTCCGTAGAAGTGTTGCGCGGGTGGGACTTGGAGGAGTTCTGGCAAATCGAACGACTCGAGATGCGAAACTCTGCTCAGGCTGCCGGTCCTGCTGGACTCCGATAGGTCGTCTTCGAAACTGTCCCGGTATTCGCCCGATAGTAGCGACTCATGCTCTCCTGATTGGTCACGCCTCTTCAAGCTAGGGGCGTGTCCGAGGCTGTTCCAGCTGGAGCGCCGACTCCCCCATAGACTGGACTGGACACACACACACACAAAAAAAAATGCGGTCAAATATCGAAATTGATGATGGTGAAAATGAATACGGACGTGAATATCACTGTATGTGGGCGTCGCACCATCGACTTCTGGTCATGGTGCTCGTAGGACGCGTTGCTGCTGCGCAGTGATTGGTTGTCGACGTGAGAGACTTCTGTTCTGGGCGTGGCCGTAGTGTAGGCGTGGTACGGCGGCATGGTGGCTCTGGGCTCCAAGTGGCCATTAGAAATGGGCAGGAGCGTCTGCACTTTCACCTCCAAACCTAGGGGTCAAAATGATTATATATATTATATATATATATATATATATATATATATATATATATATATATATATATATATATATAAAACAAAAAAACCCCAGAGCAACATTTTTATCCGGATAATTTTACACGCAAAAACGGCAACAACATCCACACCTGACAGCTCTCTCAACTTGTCCTCGTCATCAAAGTCACATGAGAAGGCATCATCGTCGCTTTCTGACCTGCTAGCATCACCCTGAGAGAGAGAGAGAGAGAGAGAGAGAGAGAGAGAGAGAGAGAGAGAGAGAGAGAGACACACTTCAAAATGAAATCAATCTGAAGAGGAATTACTGAGAAAATAAAGCCTCAGCAATAACCTTCCCGATGATGTCGTATCCACTTTGCTGAGACGGATCAGAATTTTTTCAGGATTAAGGCGAGTACACACTTATACGAGTGTGTTAATTATTTAATTAGCAGGATGTAATTAATCCCGTCGCTTTGAATTAGACTAATGAAGCATTGCTGTAGGATCACACACTGAAAAACCTGCCAAAAAACTGGAGGAAGAGGAATAAAGCTAAGTGATATATAACCTTGCAGTTTCTGTGTGTGTGTGTGTGTGTGTGTGTGTGTGTGTGTAGGCGTGTGCGCTTTGAGTAACAGAAGAATGGAAGATAAAAGACACAGAGGGGAAATAAGACCACAGAGGGGTTTCCGGTCCGGGACAGCGCAGTAAACACATTCCTACACGCACAAACACGCGCACTGGCATCGATTCAGCTTCCGGAATCTTCCGGGAACGAGTGTCCCTCGCTCCTCTTTTAAAGGGATGATGCAGTGGAGAAAGAACTAGGACAAGTGTATTAATTCAGAATTCCTCTCTCCGTCACCTTTACTGTCCTGTCGTCTCCGTTAATCCCCGTCTCTCGTCGTCTTGTTTCTGTCCGTCCGTCCGCTCTCACCTGTCCTATTATCCGTCCCACCTCTCCTTCCCTTCCTCCCTTCTGTTAATTCACCCTCGTCTCCATATCTGTTCATCTGTTCATCGTAATCCTCTCCCTTCTCTTCAGGCCGGTCTTCCTCTCTTGAGCTTCTCTTCCCTTTTCTTCTGCATTCCTTAATTCCTCTCCTTTCATCTGCATCATCCCTCTATCTCTCCTCTTCTACGCCTTCACTCTTATTTCTATCTGCATATTTCTATCTATCCCGCTGTTTGCCTTCCCTTCCCTTCCCTTCCTTTCCTTTTCTTTTCATTCCTTCCATTTCCCTTTTTCTTCAGTTTCTATATGAAGGTCATGAAATCATGACGCGTGTTGAGATGTAAAAGCAGCGGCATGACCTTTGACCTCTTACCTCAGCCTGGAAGCCTTCCACCAAAATGGCCACCAGCAGGTTGAAGAGGACGTAATTGCCGAAGGTCATGAGAGCAACGAAGTACAGTGCCGCCCATGGAGAGGTGGAGGCCATTCCGTTATACAACACCACGTTCCAGTCCTCCTGCGTTAATATCTGAAAACAACACAGTGTGGAGAGAGAGAGAGAGAGAGAGAGAGAGAGAGAGAGAGAGAGAGTTTAAGCCAGAAAGAGACACACACACAAAGAGAGACAGTAAAAGAGAGAGAAGAGAGCGACAAAGATACACACAAGGAGATTCAGAGAGATAGAGAGAGACAGAAAAAGAGAAAAAAGAAAGACACAGAGAGACAGAGAGAGAGACACACAAAGAGAGAACAATATACACAAGAGAGGGAAAGAGAGACAGAGAGAGACAGCCAGATAGTGAGAGAGACAGGGAGAGTGAGACAGACAGGGAGACAGACAGAGAGACAGACAGAGGGACAGGCAGAGAGACAGACAGGCGGACAGACAGACAGAGAGACAGACAGGGAGACAGACAGAGAGACAGACAGGGAGACAGACAGGGAGACAGACAGAGGGACAGACAGGGAGACAAACAGGGAGACAGACAGAGGGACAGATAGGGAGACAGACAGAGGGACAGACAGCGAGACAGACAGGGAGACAGACAGAGGGACAGACAGGGAGACAGACAGGGAGACAGACAGAGGGACAGACAGGGAGACAGACAGAGGGACAGACAGAGAGACAGACAGAGGGACAGACAGGGAGACAGACAGAGGGACAGACAGGGAGACAGACAGGGAGACAGACAGAGGGACAGACAGGGAGACAGACAGAGGGACAGACAGGGAGACAGACAGGGAGACAGACAGAGGGACAGACAGGGAGACAGACAGAGGGACAGACAGGGAGACAGACAGAGGGACAGACAGAGGGACAGACAGGGAGACAGACAGAGGGACAGACAGGGAGACAGACAGGGAGACAGACAGAGGGACAGACAGGGAGACAGACAGAGGGACAGACAGGGAGACAGACAGGGAGACAGACAGAGGGACAGACAGGGAGACAGACAGAGGGACAGACAGGGAGACAGACAGAGGGACAGACAGAGGGACAGACAGGGAGACAGACAGGGAGACAGACAGAGGGACAGACAGGGACACAGACAGGGAGACAGACAGGGAGACAGACAGAGGGACAGACAGGGAGACAGACAGGGAGACAGACAGGGAGACAGACAGAGGGACAGACAGGGAGACAGACAGAGGGACAGACAGAGAGACAGACAGAGAGACAGACAGGGAGACAGACAGGGAGACAGACAGGGAGACATACAGAGGGACAGACAGGGAGACAGACAGAGGGACAGACAGGGAGACAGACAGAGAGACAGACAGAGGGACAGACAGAGGGACAGACAGAGAGACAGACAGAGGGACAGACAGGGAGACAGACAGAGGGACAGACAGGGAGACAGACAGAGGGACAGACAGGGAGACAGACAGGGAGACAGACAGAGGGACAGACAGGGAGACAGACAGGGAGACAGACAGAGGGACAGACAGGGAGACAGACAGGGAGACAGACAGAGAGACAGACAGGGAGACAGACAGAGGGACAGACAGGGAGACAGACAGAGAGACAGACAGGGAGACAGACAGGGAGACAGACAGGGAGACAGACAGAGAGACAGACAGGGAGACAGACAGAGGGACAGACAGGGAGACAGACAGAGAGACAGACAGGGAGACAGACAGGGAGACAGACAGGGAGACAGACAGAGGGACAGACAGAGAGACAGACAGGGAGACAGACAGGGAGACAGACAGAGAGACAGACAGAGGGACAGACAGGGAGACAGACAGAGAGACAGACAGGGAGACAGACAGGGAGACAGACAGGGAGACAGACAGAGGGACAGACAGGGAGACAGACAGAGGGACAGACAGGGAGACAGACAGAGGGACAGACAGAGAGACAGACAGAGAGACAGACAGAGGGACAGACAGGGAGACAGACAGGGAGACAGACAGAGAGACA
>NC_030441.2:997500-1022500 GCF_001660625.3 Ictalurus punctatus
CAGTTTAGTCCTGACTGATATTTTCTTGCATTCTCAGCTAATAATTTGGTAGCCAGCGGATTCTGGGGTAATTCTGTGACAAGGATATAAATATGTAATGAGAACTTGTGCTTTAAATTAGAAGGAAAAGTACAAAATAGAAGAATTTTGGACCCCAGTGTATGTATTAGCAAAATAAATAAATAAATTACAGCAACATCTCATTTTAACTAGGAGATTTCTCAGCATCAGTAATATCAGTTAATGAATATCAGGATGCTAATGAGCACAAAGCAATGAACGTGCAGGGATATTAGAGGAATTAGAGGTGGAGGGAACCCGAAACGCGTGCCTGATGATGACGATGATCAAGTCGAAGATGTTGTAGGGGTTGCTGATGTATCCGAGCGGACCGCAGGCCAGCAGCTTCAGCACCATCTCCAGGGCAAACAGGCTGGTGAAGACGATATTACTGATCTCCAGCACATCTGTCAACTCAGCAGGCTGCAGAACGAACACACACACACACACACACACACACACACACACACACACAGGGGAGGGAAAAGAGAGAAAAAACACAAGAGATGGGGGGGGGTATGAGAGAACTGAGTGACTTTATTTATTAATTTTAGACTTATTAACTCAGCTAGAAGCACAAACACACAGATCCATGGATGGATGGATGGATGGATGGATGGATAGATAGATAGACAGACAGGCAGTCAAACAGACAGATGGATGAATAGGTGTATAAATATATGAATGGCTAGATGGATGGATAAATAGACAGATGAATGGATGGATGTATGATGAATGGATAAATACATAGATGGATGTATCGATGGATGGATGGATAAGGAGTGATGGGTGGATCAATGAATGGATAGAGAGATAGATGGATGGATGGAGGGATAGATGGATGGATGAATAGATGGATAGATAGATGGATGAATAGATGGATACATAGATGGATGAATAGATGGATAGATAGATGGATGGATGGAGGGATAGATGGATGTATGGATGGATGGAGGGATAGATGGATGGATGGAGGGATAGATGGATGGATGAATAGATGGATAGATAGATGGATGGATGGAGGGATAGATGGATGGATGGAGGGATAGATGGATAGATGGTTGGATGAATTAATGGGTGTATACATACATCAATTTATCAATGAATGAATGGATAGATGGATGGATGGATGAATAGATGGATAGACGGATGGATGGAGGGATAGATGGATGGATGGAGGGATAGATGGATGGATGAATAGATGGATAGATGGATGGATGGATAGATAGATGGATGGATGGAGGGATAGATGGATGGATGGATGGAGGGATAGATGGATGGATGGAGGGATAGATGGATGGAGGGATAGATGGATGGAGGGATAGATGGATGGAGGGATAGATGGATGGATGAAGATGGAGTGGTGTGTTACAGAGAACAGGAGTAAAGCGTGATGGAGCACAGAGCACTCAGGAGAGATGTTCGGTTTTATTTCGGCTTTTCCCGTAAACGTCGTTACAGTCCAGAGCAGAACCGGAGTCAGGAAGCAGAACACAATCAAACACACTTATACCTACACAAACCCACACTCGCAAAATAACACACTCGCAAAATAACACACTCGCAACGAGTAAATCTCTGTATTATGAGACGAATAGCACACTACGGAACGCGCTGTTATAGGAAAATAATCAGCTTCACTCCTCATCGCTCCACGCCCATGTTCATTGCGTTACCATAGAAACCATAACGGACCCGTACCCAGAACCAGGAACACCTTCTGACCAATCACAGATAGACGGTATTCACAGATCACATAAAATCATGTCTCTTTTATAGAGTTTGCTTCAATACGGGAATCAGGAACAACCGATCAGGTGACCCAGGACAGGAAACCACGCCCAAATAAGGAAAGTGGGGGAACAAAAGAAACGCCGAGCCTGACATTCGTTTATCTCGCCATGCAACCCTTACATATTAATAAACTCAAATCATTGATGTGCATATGAGGGAATGACACGTGTTAACCTCACTGCGTATCAGCCGGCTCACCTGACACACACACACAC
Source organism: Ictalurus punctatus (assembly GCF_001660625.3). Classification (NCBI taxonomy): domain Eukaryota; kingdom Metazoa; phylum Chordata; class Actinopteri; order Siluriformes; family Ictaluridae; genus Ictalurus; species Ictalurus punctatus. The sequence goes on from NC_030441.2 coordinate 999,570, forward strand.
ACACACACACACTTCTCCAGTGTGACACCTCATTCATGTGTTTCTCTGCTGCTTCACAAAGTGCACACTGACCCCTGTTATTACAGCCGTCTAGTATAATGCAAATAATCATTTTCCCGGAGCGAGAGTGTGTGAATGGGCTCCAGCAAAACTTCTTTACTGCACACACACACACACACACACACACACTCAATCATGAATCACACAGTGGCGGCTTTATTTTGTCGACAGTGAACCCATTAAACTCGGTTTTTATTCGTATTTGAATCGATATTCGGCGGAAACAAAACCATTACAAATAGTACAACGTATTTGTAGCGACGGACGTACCCCAGCGCTGTCGAGTTCCGCACTGTGATTGGTCAGAACCGTGTGTTTATACTGTAGGTGTACAGGCTTATATTTCGATCCGTGCGCTCGTTCTAACACGTGACAGCGACAGACGCGCGTGAAAGGTACGAGATGTCCGTTTAACATTGGCGGAAGGAGTCTCCGGTGTCAGAGGCGTTTACGCTTTGGTGGTTTCTCGGTAGCAAAACAAACAAACAAATAAAAAACCCCCAGACAACCTTCCGAAGCTGAAACAATCGAGGTTGGTGTTGTAACCCAAGAAGCGCCACAAAAGGCAAAAGATGGACGCAGAGCACATGAAAGAAAAAAAAAAAACGAAACAAAACAAAACGAGTGCTCGAGGAGATCATCCGAAACACGTCTGGAGCCTATTAGCCAAGCGTGACGGGGCTGACGAAATCCAGCACGGTGCAGACAGGAAGCGCAGTACACCGTCAGGAATAACCGAGTGACAGGAAGTGTACACAAATCCAAACTCACTGAGGAGTGTAAAACAAAACAAATCAAGGAGGACGGTGTAAAACCCTCGGGGATGTGAAAAGTGTAAAGGTTTCTGCCTCGCTGACACTGGAGACTCCTTTTTTTTTAAAAAAAAACGCCACGGCGACAACAAACGCTCCGTTGCTATAGAAACCATAACACCCCGCACGCTCCTGCTAAATGACTGTATGCTTACAGTATGTAAACAAATACAGTACGTTAAACTGGCGGTGACGTTTTCGTTTCATTTACTCCGCAGCTCTTGTAGCCGAGCCGTCACGACGCCGTGCCGAGAAGGTCTCGGCTCGTCCCCAGGCCGGAACCCATTTCTCTCTGCCACCGATTCTTTCCGCCTGCTCGTTAAGGCTCTGGCCTTTATCGAGCTGCTTCGGGAAGTCCAAAAAAAAAAAAAAAGAAAAAAGTGCAAGGCGGACCGTACGGGAAAGAAAAACACGAACGTTACCAAGGCGAAGTAATAAAATCGTAGGAATTCGGTCGTCAGGACGAGAGCACGCGGACGTCCCGCAGACGTGAAACGACCGACGGCATGAAGAGAACGGCGGCTTGGGATCAAGTGCTATTCTATAAGCTTAGAGAGTGGAAGCCATTTCAGTAACGTGAAAACCGTGACGTGTGTGTGTGTGTGTGTGTGTGAGACCTGTTCATGGTACTCCACTCCCATGCTGAGAGTATTGATGAGGATTGCGATCATGATGCCTCTGTTGAAGTACTTGCTGTCGACGATCCTCCTCAGGACAGCTCTCGCGCACCGCACACACACCCTGAGGAAGTTTTCCCTCTCCGGCTTCTCGCCGGAATTCCTCTGCGACTCCTCCGATTTTTTCGCCTCCGCGTCGCCGTCTTTCTCCGAGTCCGAGTCACAGACGGAGACGGAGCTGGGCGTGTCGGCCTCGCGGGCAGAAACCGCGCATGCGGGAAGCTCGCACGGTGCCGGTCGTCTTCCGGCTTCTGTACACACTCCCGGGTACACACCTGCACGGGGGAAACAAACCCAAACCGTATCATCTGTCTGAAAACATTTCAATGCTTTCACATTCATTTCAGATTTCCTCGCGGAAAGTATCCCGACAAATTTGGCGCTCTGTTTCCTTTTAGACGTTTAGCGACGTCTATAGATAAACCCGATCGATTCGAACTTTCGAAACGTTACAGACACGATTTATTATGATTCCGAACATGATCGGAGATTTCATAACGAGTCCCGCCGAGGAAAAGTGACCGTTTCGTTCCAGAGTGAACGATTCTAAATACGCAAAAGCCTGGCTTCTGTCCGGATCTCTGACGGAAAGAAAAAAAACGGAAAACCTCAGCGCTGTTGTGAAGGTGGGCGGGATCAACGGAAGCATGACCCGGCTTGTGAAATCGCCAGGCGATAAAAAGGATCAGCGCGGGACAGCTACTGCCCGTGCTCCAGACGCTCACTTGGATGTAATTTAGAGCGATTGGAGCGGAGGAAATCTTCGTTACTCTTCGAACCCCCGGAGAAACGGACGCTTTAATGTTTAATCAGATCGGAGATTCTGCTGCGCTCTATTTCTCTTCTCACGTCTGACACTCCATCTGTCTGTCTGTCCGTCTATTGATCTGAATATACACACGTTACTCGGACAGATCCTGAACGGATACGAATCCAGATGTGAACAGCAGCTGGAGACACATTATGTGTCATATATTGTTCATTAGTTGTTTTTGAAGCGTGTGTGTGTGTGTGTGTGTGTGTGTGTTCTAACCATGCTGCGTTTTGCTGTTGGCGTTCTTGGTCTTGAGGGCACTAGTGCAGCCGGGGTGAACCCGTGAGTGTGTGAAGAAGGCCAGGGGCAGGATGGTGGGGTAGTTGACGCCGATCCCCTTGAGGCTGTGCACGGTCAGAGGGAATGACGAGGCGTATTTGGGAAGGCATTTATCTCCGCTCAGAAGCACCGCCTTCACTTCCGGGACGTCCGTGCCGTTTCCCATGCACCGATGTTGATGATGATGATGATGAAAGAGGTGTCGGGTCAGCTCTACCTTCTCCTTATTGCGCCAGTGTCCGTTGGCCCCGCCCACGGCGGCGGACTCGCCCGGGTTAGCGCTCTTGTTCTTGCGCCGCATGCCGTTATATAAGCGAAGAACGTGGCGGTAAAACTTGCGCAAGAGATGCCCTAGGTAGTTCAGAATTTCCTCGTAGCAGGAGCCGGGTTCGGCCAAGCTGGCCAGCGTGGACTCGTTGCTCCGGAAGCGGGCTCGCTGCTCGCGCATCAGCTGGTTCTCACGCTGCTTGGTTTCCGAAAACTGCGTGGCGATGACCACCAGGCACAGGTTGATCATGAAGAAGGAGCCCACCTAAAGAAAAACAACAACAACAACAACAACAACAAGGCGATATCAAGTTATTTACGATGAGAGAGAGAAGGCGTGTGTTAGAAATTTCCGGAACACTCTACGTATTGCGCGCACTTACGATGATGAGGAAGATGAAATAGATGAAGTTGTAAAAGGAGTGCGCGTCCATGACGTAGTACATGATGTCCACCCAGCCCTCTAGCGTGATCACCTAGAGACAGGAACAGTTTTGAAAAATAATTGGACGAAAATGTTATAATTGAAAGAAAAAAAAAAGGAACAGGAAGTGTTTTTAGCGCACTAGCCGAAAGGATGAAGCGAAACAAACTGGCTAAAGAATGAAAAAATGTCACACTCGGACTAATCGGATTACCCGGGGCCTCAGAAATCGTTATCATCCGTGCACGGAGATTACTCCGGAACACGATGGATATCTTGGCTTTATCCCGTACGATTAGTAGTGAACATGACGAACACTTGATTTTCTCAGACGAGATGCGATGCTTATCCATCAATCGATCAATTCTGCTCCCACCGCGTCATTCGTCCGCAATAAAACGGAGTGTCTCTCGGCTCCGAGACCACGTGCGGCCGAGACGAAAGCTCGCCCTCAGCAGAAAAGATCAAACAAATAAATAAACAAATACAGCGTCCGAGCCAAATCTCTCACACTCACCTAATGAAGGAAGAGATCCAGTTTCTTTCAGGAGACCGAAAACGTACAGCGACCCGCGCTCAAAATAACAGAACTCCGGAATTATTGGCACCCTCGGTGCGAATTTTGGATCATAGTCATGCTGGACGATCCAGTCACCGCCCTGTTGTAACTTCTTGGCAGAGGTAGACCAGCAGCCAGGGCGTTTCCAGGACAAACGGTCGGGATTAGGTGCTTCTTTTTTTTTTTTACGCCACCTTGAGTGCTGAGAAATATCTCTGTGGTTGTCTGGTTAAAAGTTATCAAGTTCGAGCAGCGGAGAAATCTTTCTTGGCATGCCAAGATGGCGTCTAATTGCAGAGTTGGAAATTTATGGCTTTTCATATCTTCTTTAAACAGCTTTAAGCTTGTTATTTATTCAGGACCCTGACCGAGGATTTGGATATTTTCAGGCGTGACGGATTAAGGGACGTCAGTGTCGGTGTCGCCTCGTATTTATTCCCCGGTGAAACAGGAACATGTGGACGACCGTTTTGAGACTTCCTAAACGCTTAAGAAAAATAGGAACATGCTCACAACTGCATTCCTAAGAATTTCTACGGGTGCCGATAATTATGACACACAGATTGCCTTCGAGTAAATTTATTTCAGTTGAAGTCAGTTAAGCAAATGGAGCGTTTTTCCTAAAATATTGCTTACTTATCTTCACCAAGGGTGCCAATAATTACACCTTTACTATGAAATAAAACGAGGCAGTGATTTATAAAATAATGAATGATTGTTTTGGAGGCGGATCGTTAATACCCTCGTTAAAATAAATAAATAATAAAACAGATAATTCACCTGAAAGATGGCGATCCAGGCGTATCCGATGTTATCGAAGTTGATGGCTCCGTTGTGCGGATTGTGCTCGCTCGCCCGGCAGATATTGTAGTAGATGTTCCAGTTGACGCACCCCCTGTGGTCGGGCTCTGGAGCAGCGGCGTCCGTGACGTTGTGAGCGTTCAGCTCGCAGTAAGCCCCGCCCACTTTGCGTTGTGGGACGTCGGAGCAGCGCAGCATTCCGTTCTCGCGATTGGTCGAGCAGATGAAGGCGATGTCGTCGGAGTCTTCGGGTCTGTAGTAAGCGCTCAAAGGCGGAGAGATGTTATACGTCCTAGACGGAGACAGACGTGAAAAGACAGATGTGACGTCAACGTTTGCGAGGGTCAGGGTTAGATAACAAATAACAAAATGGCTGCCACGGTCGTTATTCTGCAGATTACAGAATAGAACCTGATCCAACACACGAGTTTATTTTGTGGGCGTGTGATCGGGGATATTTTATCCCACTTTTAATACGCTGTTTGATCATTTTTGCGTTAATTTGTACCAAAAATAATTAGTTCATACCACTATTACGAGAAAAAGACATCTATATTCAAGGTCATAATTGCGCGTAACGCTCACGTCACTTCGGACTAGCACGCAGGTCTGTAGCTACGTCTGAGGTTCGAATATTAGTCAAGTTCGTAACACTAGGAATTTAGCGAAACACCTGTTAGTCCTCCATTGCACATCCGTCCATGTGTAAGACGTTACTAACTTCTGACTAATCAGACATCCAAGAACTGAACTGATAAATATCAGTCAAAGTGATAGGAATAAATCTTAGTTCTAATCAATACACACCGTTTTATACATGAATGTATCTTACAAATGATACGTCTTGAAGCTAATTGGCATTTCGCATTAAAGACAGTTTGGATAAAGTGAATTTATTTTGAACTAGAGTACGGCTTTCTTGATTAGCGGCCTCGCTCCCCGGAGTAACCGTGGCTTTGTAGTTGATGAACATCTAAAGCGAAGCGATTGAATTGTGTGAGAGTGTGTGGTCCCGAAGCGGGGAGTTTGATGTATAATCCGACTCACGGTCCACCGGGACGTTCCCAATTTCCACATTGCTCGCAAAACCTTGATATCTGGTGGGATTGATTGTTCTCTCTGAGCTGGTGACAGACTCTACGGTGGTAGAGACGACACCTCGTCGTGTTTTAAAAGACATCAGCTCGATTGCTGGCTGCTTTAGGGGTGCCTTGTTGTCGTGTTCTCGGATGTCCTCCATGTTCTTCAGCTAATTTAATATGTTATCTTGCTATTGCTACAGCTTTTATTCTCATCAAACCCTTTTGTAGACTTGGATAATGAGCTGTATCTCCAAGACATTCTGTCCCCAAATATATATATATATATATATATATATATATATATATATATATATATATATATATAAAACAACGTGTAATCGTTGATATGGAATCGTGAACCAATCACGCCAAATGAATTCTTTCAAAACAGAGTTATTCAAATAGAGTGATTTGATTGGTTCAATGCATCAATTACGGCAAGTGAATTGCTTTAAAACAGAGTGATTCAATTGGTTCACTCATACCGAGTGAGTCAATTACGCCAAGTGAATCATTTTCAAAGAGTCATTCATTTGGTTCACTCATGCCAAGTGAATCAATTATGTCAAGTGAATCATAATCAAACAGTTTGATTCAAACAGAGTGATTCAAGTGGTTCACTCATACCAAGTGAATCAATTACGCCAAGTGAATTATTATTACACAGAGTGATTCAATTGGTTCACTCAATCCAGGTGAATCAATTATGCCAAGTGAATTATTTTCAAACAGACTGATTCAAACAGAGTGATTCAGTTTGTTCATTCATGCCAAGCGAACCAATTACGCAAAGAAAATTATTTTCAGAAAGCGTGATTCAAACTGTTTGATTCAGTTTGTTCACTCATGCCAAGTAAACCAATTACACCAAGTGAATTGCTTTAAAACAGAGTGATTCAATTGGTTCACTCATGCCAAGTGAATCACTTATGCCAAGTGAATTATTTTCAAACAGACGGATTCAAAAAGAATGATTCAACTGGTTCACTCGTGGCAAATGAATCAATTACGGCAAGTGAATTATTTTCAAACAGAGTGATTAAAAGAGTGATTCAATTGGTTCACTCAGGCCACGTGAATCAATTATGCCAAGTGAATTACTTTAAAACGGACTGATTCAAACAGAGTGGTTCACTCATTGCAAATAAGTCAATTACATCAAATGAATTATTTTCAAACAGAGTGACTCAATTGGTTCATTCATGCCAAGTGAATCGGTTACGCCAAGTGATTTATTTTAAAACTCAGTGATTCAAACAGAGTGATTCAATTGGTTCACTCATCGCAAGTGACTCAATTTTGCCAAGTGAATAATTTCCAAACACAGTGATTCAAACAGACAGATTCAAATCGAGTGTTTCACTCATCGCAAGTGAATCAATTATACCAAGCTTCAAACACAGTGATTCAAATAGACAGATTGAAAAAGAGTTGAAAAACGAGTCAATTGGTTCACTCACGGTGCAGGTTTATATGAGGAGTTTTTTTTTTTATTTAACGTTTATGGAAGGAGTCTCCAGTGTCAGTGCTTCGTAACAGACGTAAAGCTGGTGAAACTTTACATTTTCTGACAAAATAACATCTAAGGATGGTGCTGATATCGTCCGTATGTAGCTGCTAGAACGTAGAGAACCTGTTTCACAGACGATGCTCAACATGGAACGTAATCATAAGTGGATAAAAAGTGACATGGTGAGTTATCTAGTACATCTGCACTTCTCCTGTTTATGTAACCCCCCATTTTGTTTCTTGAAGGTCAATATTTTGTTCCACATATCTATATATAAATGGTATGACTTAAATCTTGGACCTGTGTCATTCACTTTCCCTCTCTTCTTGGCGTAATGCCTTCCCACAAGAAGCTTTTTAAAGCCAAAAAATAAAAAATAAAATAATGGAGGGGTATAAGGCTGATTTCTGCCAAGAATGGCAAAGATTAAAACGCTCGATGCCTCGGTATGGCAGTCTATAAGCTGGCTGGCCCCTTGCCAAGTCATCTGCAGCGCTCCCATTTGAACAATCATGGGCTGAACTACACAGCATGAAAAGACAACAGCGGAGAACAATGGGAAGCGAAAGGTGGCAGGATGTGAGCTGGTTTTATAAAAGCAGGTCCATGAGACATTACTGATATAGAAATGCAGGTTCATAAAACTAGCAGACAAAAAAAAAAAAACACCTGGGAAATTAATTCCACAAGAGTACATAGATAATTTCACACACCGCGCTAAAACGGGGGAAATTAAAATGACGGAAAGTACAAGGGAACATGGTTTAAACTGGGGAACATGGAAATAAATTATACTGGCTTGGCAAGACTTCGCAAAAAGATAAAGAAACAATCGAGTCTATACACTGATTATGGCAATATTTACCATATTTGGGCACGTTTTTGTTGCCTTAAACAGAGTGATTCAAATAGAATGAACAGGCAAATAGCACTCTTGTTCATTACTGAACTAAAATTTGCAATTGTTGGTAAAATAATTGCTGTGGCATAAGAGAAATAAAACACTTTGGGGTTAGCACCTTTATTGTTTTGGTGTGGTGGGCGGCTGTGGATCAGGTGTTAGAGCGGGTCGTCCACTAATCGTAGGGTTTGAGGTTTGATTCCCGGCCCACATGACTCCACATGACTCCACATGACTCCACATGACTCCACATGACTCCACATGCCGAAGTGTCCTTGGGCAAGTCACTGAACCCCAAGTTGCTCCCGATGACAAGTTAGCGGCTTGCATTGCAGCTCTGCTACCATTGGTGTGTGGGTGTGTGAGTGTGTGTGTGTGTGTGTGAATGGGTGACACAGTGTAAAGTGCTTTGGATAAACGCGCTATATAAATGCAGACCATTTTCTAACAGTAACTCCACATTGTGTTGGGACTCATGACACTACCCCATCAGTGATTATTTTCAAACAGGGTGAGTCACACAGAGTGAGTCATTTGGTTCACTCATGCCAAGTGAACCAATTACACCAAGTGAATCATTTTCAAACAGTTTGATTCAAACAGAGTGATTCAATTGGTTCACTCATACCAAGTGAATCAATTACGCCAAGTGAATCATTTTCAAAGAGTCATTCAGTTGGTTCACTCATGCCAAGTGAATCAATTACGTCAAGTGAATCATTTTCAAACAGTTTGATTCAAACAGAGTGATTCAAGTGGTTCACTCATACCAAGTGAATCAATTACGCCAAGTGAATTATTATTAAACAGAGTGATTCAATTGCTTCACTCAATCCAAGTGAATCAATTATGCCATGTGAATTATTTTCAAACAGACTGATTCAGACAGAGTGATTCAGTTTGTTCATTCATGCCAAGCGAACCAATTACGCAAAGAAAATTATTTTCAGAAAGCGTGATTCAAACTGTTTGATTCAGTTTGTTCACTCATGCCAAGTAAACCAATTACACCAAGTGAATTACTTTCAAACAGAGAGATTCTTAGGGAAGGTCAAGTTCTCAAAAAACCCCAGAACAAAACAAACAAACTGTGAGGCTCATGAAAAAAAAAATTGATAACCTTTGAGCTAGTGTCGCATAAAGAAGACATAAAAGCATAGCAACATCTCCATTTCCTGTGGCAGCTGAACACATCAGGCCTCCACACCCTCACCATGTCCTACAGAAACCACAGGAAACAGTATCGCCGGCTGTATCGATGTAATTTAGGACTGTCTCCTTTCCTGGTAAAACATTTTCTTCAATCCCTTCTTTAGCGTCTTTATCCTCATGAAATCTGGCCAAAGGTAACACAGCATCTCAGCTATTACTGCCTCAGGCCGACTCTAAAGCCGCCGTCTTACAATCACTCGCTCCAGCAATATTCTTGCACGATGATGTCGCTCATTTAGCACTCAGGACTGTTTTTCCGGATGTTATGTTCATGTATTCGCTGCTACACGCTCGTTATTTCGCAATGTAATTTGCTTCAATATGATTTCTGTTCAGCGCTTATGCTGCTCCTGCTGGTCCAAATGCTTATTGCATAATTATACAGACTTTATTATTTGCTCCACTGTAAAAATGCATACGTTTCAGACGAAAACGATACTTGGCCTGTGTAAATGAAACTACAATAAAAAAAAACAATTGTTGGCACGTTGCTGTGGTACAAGAGAAATAAAACACTCACGCTCTTGCATCGTCATTCAGGAAGCAGCGGTTTCGCAGTAATCCCGCCCACAACTGCACGCCAACGATTCCGAAGATAAAAAACACGAAGAAGCATAGCAGCAAAACGTTTCCCAGCATCGGTAACGTGTCCAACAGGAGCGTCACCAAGATGCGCATACCTACGGAAAAAAACAACAACAACAACACAACGTCAGAGAAAATAACGCAGTAGGAAACATTTCTCGTAGGAATTTTAAGAGGAAAATCATGCCACACGTTTCTGTCCTTTGTACATTAACCGCTAAGGCGCGTGACGTGTATAATTTAGAAGCGACAGTGAGACTCTACTCCAAATGCATCTTGAAAAATACATCGTTCGTTCACTTTCCATCAACGTCAACGTTCTGTTTCAGTGAAGCGTTATGGGGACGCGGGAGATCCGGAGGGAACGTTCTCGAAAAGCTACACCAAATGCCTACGAACAATAAGAGCCATACAAGAGTCTTCGTTTAGGGGGCCAAGCACCAAAGGTGCATAGTTTTAAGATTAGAATGATTCATACTCGATGTACGTCCATGATTTCTTGACTGAGTATAATAATTTGCTTGTATTTTCTATAAAAGCATCTGCGAAATGAATAAAAGTAAATAATTTATATTGATTTCTATTTATTTTGGGTGGTGGAGGAATTTAATTAATACGTTATCCTTCATATACAAGTCTCTCGCATCTTTTTTCCACTGTCACCTGGACAACTCCTCCCGTGCGTTCCTTTTATACTTCTAGCTGCTGTGTTTCTGTCCGCTTCCTGTTTTTGGACCCTCGTTTTTTTTTTTTTGCCTGCAGCTCTAGCTTTGAATTAAAAGTTTCCCTCACATCCAGCAGGTCTTTGAACTCCATTACATATCCTGGTTCCCAGGTGGACAAGCACATGGCGTGATGAAACAGTTCTGTAAGTAAGGATATAATTCAGGCATGTTATTTGCCTACTGCTGCTTTATTTCAGAAATGAAATTCAGGTCATGACTAACACACATCCAGATCAAAATGACACCTGCTCCAGCACTTTGAGTCACTTTGACCCAGAACCATCGTTTTGAGTTTCCAACGAAAGAAAGGCGTTCTGTATTACTTTTGTACTTCGGATATCAGACGAGCGCATTTAAATGCTCGCTGTCCTCAAAGCTTGTTTACAACATAATATGCAAATAAATGTTTCAGACATAAGACCTTTTTTTCTTTTTCCAGCCAAGACTGGATTCACAAAAGCGCAAATGCACACAGTTTTGTTTTTAAAAGCCAAGCAATTTGCTTCTCTGTAGCACTCATGTATTGTTGAATGTAATATGTATTATGACATTATTACTCATGTATTGTTAATGTAATATATCTCCTGTAGTTTTGCTGACTTTAGTATTGTTGGCTGTAGTATAATCAACTGTAGTATTGTTGAATTTTGTATCAGTGAATGTAGAATGTAGAATTGTTGACTGTAGTATTGTTGGATTTTTTATTGTTGACTTTAGTATTTTTGAATGTGGTTTTGTAAGTTTAGTATTGTTGACTGCAGCACTAGTGACTTTAGTAATGTTAAGTGTAGTACAGTTGACTGTAGTATTGTTACCTTTAGTACTGTTGAATGTAGTATGGTTATATTTATTATTGTTGAATATAGTACTGTTATCTTTTTTTTATTATTTAGTAATATTGATTTTAGTAATGTTGAGTTTAGTATTGTTGAATGTAGTATTGTTGAGTTTAGTATTATTGAATGTAGTATTGTTGAGTTTAGTATTGTTGAATGTAGTATTGTTGAGTTTAGTATTATTGAATGTAGTATTGTTGAGTTTAGTATTGTTGAATGTAGTATTGTTGAGTTTAGTATTGTTGAGTTTAATATTGTTGAGTTTAGTAATGTTGAATGTAGTATTGTTGAATGTAGTATTGTTGAATGTAGTATTATTGAATGTAGTATTGTTGAGTTTAGTATTGTTGAATGTAGTATTGTTGAGTTTAGTAATGTTGAGTTTAGTATTGTTGACTGTAGTATTGTTGAGTTTAATATTGTTGAGTTTAGTATTGTTGAATGTAGTATTATTGAATGTAGTATTGTTGAATGTAGTATTGTTGAATGTAGTATTGTTGAATGTAGTAATGTTGAGTTTAGTATTGTTGAATGTAGTATTGTTGAATGTAGTATTGTTGAGTTTAGTATTGTTGAGTTTAGTATTGTTGAATGTAGTATTGTTGAATATAGTATTGTTGAGTTTAGTATTGTTGAGTTTAATATTGTTGAGTTTAGTATTATTGAATGTAGTATTGTTGAATGTAGTATTGTTGAATGTAGTATTGTTGAATGTAGTATTGTTGAGTTTAGTATTGTTGAATGTAGTATTGTTGAATGTAGTATTGTTGAATGTAGTATTGTTGAATGTAGTATTGTTGAGTTTAGTATTGTTGAGTTTAGTATTGTTGAATGTAGTATTGTTGATTTTAGTATTGTTGAGTTTAGTATTGTTGAGTTTAATATTGTTGAGTTTAGTATTATTGAATGTAGTATTGTTGAATGTAGTATTGTTGAATGTAGTATTGTTGAGTTTAGTATTGTTGAGTTTAGTATTGTTGAATGTAGTATTGTTGAATGTAGTATTGTTGAGTTTAGTATTGTTGAGTTTAGTATTGTTGAATGTAGTATTGTTGAATGTAGTATTGTTGAGTTTAGTATTGTTGAGTTTAGTATTGTTGAATGTAGTATTGTTGAGTTTAGTATTGTTGAGTTTAGTATTGTTGAGTTTAATATTGTTGAGTTTAGTATTATTGAATGTAGTATTGTTGAATGTAGTATTGTTGAATGTAGTATTGTTGAGTTTAGTATTGTTGAGTTTAGTATTGTTGAATGTAGTATTGTTGAATGTAGTATTGTTGAGTTTAGTATTGTTGAGTTTAGTATTGTTGAATGTAGTATTGTTGAATGTAGTATTATTGAATGTAGTATTGTTGAGTTTAGTATTGTTGAGTTTAGTATTGTTGAGTTTAGTATTGTTGAGTTTAGTATTGTTGAATGTAGTATTGTTGAATGTAGTATTATTGAATGTAGTATTGTTGAGTTTAGTATTGTTGAGTTTAGTATTGTTGAGTTTAGTATTGTTGAGTTTAATATTGTTGAGTTTAGTATTATTGAATGTAGTATTGTTGAATGTAGTATTGTTGAGTTTAGTATTGTTGAGTTTAGTATTATTGAATGTAGTATTGTTGAATGTAGTATTGTTGAGTTTAGTATTGTTGAGTTTAATATTGTTGAGTTTAGTATTGTTGAGTTTAGTATTATTGAATGTAGTATTGTTGAATGTAGTATTGTTGAATGTAGTATTATTGAATGTAGTATTGTTGAGTTTAGTATTGTTGAGTTTAGTATTGTTGAGTTTAGTATTGTTGAGTTTAGTATTGTTGAATGTAGTATTGTTGAGTTTAGTATTATTGAATGTAGTATTGTTGAGTTTAGTATTGTTGACTGTAGTAATGTTGAGTTTAGTATTGTTGAGTTTAGTATTGTTGAATGTAGTATTGTTGAGTTTAGTATTGTTGAATGTAGTATTGTTGAGTTTAGTATTGTTGAGTTTAGTATTGTTGAATGTAGTAATGTTGAGTTTAGTATTGTTGAGTTTAGTATTGTTGAGTTTAGTATTGTTGAGTTTAGTATTGTTGAGTTTAGTATTGTTGAATGTAGTAATGTTGAGTTTAGTATTGTTGAATGTAGTAATGTTGAGTTTAGTATTGTTGAGTTTAGTATTGTTGAGTTTAGTATTGTTGAGTTTAGTATTGTTGAGTTTAGTAATTTTGAGTTTAGTATTGTTGAATGTAGTATTGTTGAATGTAGTATTGTTGAGTTTAGTATTGTTGAATGTAGTATTGTTGAGTTTAGTATTGTTGAGTTTAGTATTGTTGAGTTTAGTATTGTTGAGTTTAGTATTGTTGAGTTTAGTATTGTTGAGTTTAGTATTGTTGAATGTAGTATTGTTGAGTTTAGTATTGTTGAGTTTAGTATTGTTGAGTTTAGTATTGTTGAATGTAGTATTGTTGAATGTAGTATTGTTGAGTTTAGTATTGTTGAGTTTAGTATTGTTGAGTTTAGTATTGTTGAGTTTAGTATTGTTGAATGTAGTATTGTTGAGTTTAGTATTGTTGAGTTTAGTATTGTTTAGTATTGTTGAATGTAGTATTGTTGAGTTTAGTATTGTTGAGTTTACTATTGTTGAGTTTAGTATTGTTGAATGTAGTATTGTTGAGTTTAGTATTGTTGAGTTTAGTATTGTTGAGTTTAGTACTGTTGAATGTAGTATGGTTATATTTATTATTGTTGAATATAGTACTGTTAACTTTTTTTTTATTATTTAGTAATATTGACTTTAGTATTGTTGAATGTAGTATTGTTGAATGTAGTACTGTTAATTGTTGTTTGTAATATTGTTTACATTATTATTGTTGACTGTAGATTTCTTCAACATTAGAAATTACGACTGTAGTATTGTTTAATGTAATATGTAATGTAGGCTTTGCTATTGTTGTACACACACACACACACACACAAACACACACACACACACACACCATTGCATAAATTCACACTGGTAATGCTTGGCTAATTCCATGTTCAGTGGTTTGAGAGTAATCAAATTGGAGACTCAACAGCCACAGGGTCTCATTTCTCAAAATCTCTTACTGCCTACACACACACACACACACACACACACACACACACACACACAATTTTGTTTTGTGTATGACAGAGCGAGGATCCTCTAAGCAACTGTGTGTATTTCTGTGTTTTGTACTGATTTGTTTTTTAATTAACACTGACTTACAGCTTTGCTCCTGCTGAATTGAAGCCATTACTGTGGCACAATGGTGAATATTATATATATATCTGAATAAATGTGTGTGTGTGTGTATGTGTGTGTGTGTGTGTGTGAGAGAGAGAGAGTGTGTGTGCTTGGGTGTGTGTGTGTGTGTGTGTGTGTGTGGTGCTTCTCTGCTAGCGGCGTCAAGATATAAAAACAGTAATTCAAGACAGTAAGCAATAACTGTGTGTTGTGTTGTGTTGTGTGTTCGTGTGAGTATTTATGAGGAAACCAGTGAGATCTATAAATATGGTGAGCATATCTATTTCCGACTCAGTGAAGTCCAAATCATTTTAAATCAATACGCATGGAAGAGTGAAAATGTAACACTGAGCTTCAGTGCTTCATAACAACATCGCAGAAAGGTGAGAGACAGACCCTGTGTGTGTGTGTGTGTGTGTGTGTGTGTGTGTGTGTGTGTGTGTTAGTTAGTTGGCCATAAAATTACAGCACTGAAGACGACCTGACCATGATGACTGATACAAAACTGAGAACCAGCGAGCACTTACAAACGACCCGAGTATTATTCTCTTATTATTAATCTCTTATTATTATTCTTAGTATTTTCTCTTATTATTATTCTCTTTATTAATATTGGCTGTAGTAATATTCTCTTTATGTAACATTACTGTATGTGATGTAATTTCAGTATTATTGACTGTATGTGATGTAATTTCAGTATTATTGACTGTATGTGATGTTAATTTCAGTATTATTGACTGTAGGTGATGTTAATTTCAGTATTATTGACTGTATGTGATGTAATTTCAGTATTATTGACTGTATGTAATGTAATTTCAGTATTATTGACTGTATGTGATGTAATTTCAGTATTATTGACTGTATGTAATGTAATTTCAGTATTATTGACTGTATGTGATGTTAATTTCAGTATTATTGACTGTAGGTGATGTTAATTTCAGTATTATTGACTGTATGTGATGTTAATTTCAGTATTATTGACTGTATGTGATGTTAATTTCAGTATTATTGACTGTATGTGATGTTAATTTCAGTATTATTGACTGTAGGTGATGTTAATTTCAGTATTATTGACTGTATGTGATGTTAATTTCAGTATTATTGACTGTATGTGATGTTAATTTCAGTATTATTGACTGTATGTGATGTTAATTTCAGTATTATTGACTGTATGTGATGTTAATTTCAGTATTATTGACTGTATGTAATGTTAATTTCAGTATTATTGACTGTAGGTGATGTTAATTTCAGTATTATTGACTGTATGTAATGTTAATTTCAGTATTATTGACTGTAGGTGATGTTAATTTCAGTATTATTGACTGTAGGTGATGTTAATTTCAGTATTATTGACTGTATGTGATGTTAATTTCAGTATTATTGACTGTATGTGATGTTAATTTCAGTATTATTGACTGTATGTGATGTTAATTTCAGTATTATTGACTGTAGGTGATGTAATTTCAGTATTATTGACTGTATGTGATGTAATTTCAGTATTATTGACTGTATGTGATGTAATTTCAGTATTATTGACTGTATGTGATGTTAATTTCAGTATTATTGACTGTATGTGATGTTAATTTCAGTATTATTGACTGTATGTGATGTAATTTCAGTATTATGACTGTATGTGATGTAATTTCAGTATTATTGACTGTATGTGATGTTAATTTCAGTATTATTGACTGTAGGTGATGTTAATTTCAGTATTATTGACTGTAGGTGATGTAATTTCAGTATTATTGACTGTATGTGATGTTAATTTCAGTATTATTGACTGTATGTGATGTAATTTCAGTATATTGACTGTATGTAATGTTAATTCAGTATTATTGACTGTATGTGATGTTAATTCAGTATTATTGACTGTATGTGATGTAATTTCAGTATTATTGACTGTAGGTGATGTAATTTCAGTATTATTGACTGTAGGTGATGTTAATTTCAGTATTATTGACTGGTATGTGGATGTTAATTTCAGTATTATTGACTGTATGTGATGTTAATTTCAGTATTATTGACTGTATGTGATGTTAATTTCAGTATTATTGACTGTAGTGTGATGTAATTTCAGTATTATTGACTGTATGTGATGTTAATTTCAGTATTATTGACTGTAGGTGATGTTAATTTCAGTATTATTGACTGTATGTGATGTAATTTCAGTATTATTGACTGTATGTGATGTAATTTCAGTATTATTGACTGTATGTGATGTTAATTTCAGTATTATTGACTGTATGTGATGTTAATTTCAGTATTATTGACTGTATGTGATGTTAATTTCAGTATTATTGACTGTATGTGATGTTAATTTCAGTATATATTGACTGTAGTGATGTTAATTTCAGTATATGACGTATGTGTGTTAATTTCAGTATATGTATGTATGTAATGTCAGTAGCCTGTATGTGATGTTAATTTCAGTATTATTGACTGTATGTGATGTTAATTTCAGTATTATTGACTGTATGTGATGTTAATTTCAGTATTATTGACTGTATGTGATGTTAATTTCAGTATTATTGACTGTAGGTGATGTTAATTTCAGTATTATTGACTGTATGTGATGTTAATTTCAGTATTATGACTGTATGTGATGTTAATTTCAGTATTATTGACTGTAGTGATGTTAATTTCAGTATTATTGACTGTATGTGATGTTAATTTCAGTATTATTGACTGTAGGTGATGTTAATTTCAGTATTATTGACTGTATGTGATGTTAATTTCAGTATTATTGACTGTATGTGATGTTAATTTCAGTATTATTGACTGTATGGTGATGTTAATTTCAGTATTATTGACTGTACTGTGAATGTTAATTTCAGTATTAATTGACTGTATGTGATGTTAATTTCAGTATTATTGACTGTATGTGATGTAATTTCAGTATTATTGACTGTATGTGAATGTTAATTTCAGTATTATTGACTGTAGGTGATGTTAATTTCAGTATTATTGACTGTATGTGATGTAATTTCAGTATTATTGACTGTATGTAGATTGTTAATTTCAGTATATTGACTGTATGTGGATGTTAATTTCAGTATTATTGACTGTATGTGATGTAATTTCAGTATTATTGCACTGTATGTGATGTTAATTCAGTATTATTGACTGTAGGTGATGTTAATTTCAGTATTATTGACTGTAGGTGATGTAATTTCAGTATTATTGACTGTATGTGATGTTAATTTCAGTATTATTGACTGTAGGTGATGTTAATTTCAGTATTATTGACTGTAGGTGATGTTAATTTCAGTATTATTGACTGTAGGTGATGTTAATTTCAGTATTATTGACTGTATGTGATGTTAATTTCAGTATTATTGACTGTATGTGATGTTAATTTCAGTATTATTGACTGTATGTGATGTAATTTCAGTATTATTGACTGTAGGTGATGTAATTTCAGTATTATTGACTGTATGTGATGTTAATTTCAGTATTATTGACTGTATGTGATGTTAATTTCAGTATTATTGACTGTATGTGATGTTAATTTCAGTATTATTGACTGTATGTGATGTTAATTTCAGTATTATTGACTGTATGTGATGTTAATTTCAGTATTATTGACTGTATGTGATGTTAATTTCAGTATTATTGACTGTAGGTGATGTTAATTTCAGTATTATTGACTGTATGTGATGTTAATTTCAGTATTATTGACTGTATGTGATGTTAATTTCAGTATTATTGACTGTATGTGATGTTAATTTCAGTATTATTGACTGTATGTGATGTTAATTTCAGTATTATTGACTGTATGTGATGTTAATTTCAGTATTATTGACTGTAGGTGATGTTAATTTCAGTATTATTGACTGTATGTGATGTTAATTTCAGTATTATTGACTGTATGTGATGTTAATTTCAGTATTATTGACTGTATGTGATGTTAATTTCAGTATTATTGACTGTATGTGATGTTAATTTCAGTATTATTGACTGTAGGTGATGTTAATTTCAGTATTATTGACTGTATGTGATGTTAATTTCAGTATTATTGACTGTATGTGATGTTAATTTCAGTATTATTGACTGTAGGTGATGTTAATTTCAGTATTATTGACTGTATGTGATGTTAATTTCAGTATTATTGACTGTATGTGATGTTAATTTCAGTATTATTGACTGTATGTGATGTTAATTTCAGTATTATTGACTGTATGTGATGTTAATTTCAGTATTATTGACTGTATGTGATGTTAATTTCAGTATTATTGACTGTATGTGATGTTAATTTCAGTATTATTGACTGTATGTGATGTTAATTTCAGTATTATTGACTGTATGTGATGTTAATTTCAGTATTATTGACTGTATGTGATGTTAATTTCAGTATTATTGACTGTATGTGATGTAATTTCAGTATTATTGACTGTATGTGATGTTAATTTCAGTATTATTGACTGTATGTGATGTTAATTTCAGTATTATTGACTGTATGTGATGTTAATTTCAGTATTATTGACTGTATGTGATGTAATTTCAGTATTATTGACTGTAGGTGATGTTAATTTCAGTATTATTGACTGTATGTGATGTAATTTCAGTATTATTGACTGTATGTGATGTAATTTCAGTATTATTGACTGTATGTGATGTTAATTTCAGTATTATTGACTGTATGTGATGTTAATTTCAGTATTATTGACTGTATGTGATGTTAATTTCAGTATTATTGACTGTATGTGATGTTAATTTCAGTATTATTGACTGTATGTGATGTTAATTTCAGTATTATTGACTGTATGTGATGTTAATTTCAGTATTATTGACTGTAGGTGATGTTAATTTCAGTATTATTGACTGTATGTGATGTTAATTTCAGTATTATTGACTGTATGTGATGTTAATTTCAGTATTATTGACTGTATGTGATGTTAATTTCAGTATTATTGACTGTATGTGATGTTAATTTCAGTATTATTGACTGTATGTGATGTAATTTCAGTATTATTGACTGTAGGTGATGTTAATTTCAGTATTATTGACTGTAGGTGATGTTAATTTCAGTATTATTGACTGTATGTGATGTTAATTTCAGTATTATTGACTGTATGTGATGTAATTTCAGTATTATTGACTGTATGTGATGTAATTTCAGTATTATTGACTGTATGTGATGTAATTTCAGTATTATTGACTGTATGTGATGTTAATTTCAGTATTATTGACTGTAGGTGATGTTAATTTCAGTATTATTGACTGTATGTGATGTTAATTTCAGTATTATTGACTGTATGTGATGTAATTTCAGTATTATTGACTGTATGTGATGTTAATTTCAGTATTATTGACTGTATGTGATGTTAATTTCAGTATTATTGACTGTATGTGATGTTAATTTCAGTATTATTGACTGTAGGTGATGTTAATTTCAGTATTATTGACTGTATGTGATGTTAATTTCAGTATTATTGACTGTATGTGATGTTAATTTCAGTATTATTGACTGTATGTGATGTTAATTTCAGTATTATTGACTGTAGGTGATGTAATTTCAGTATTATTGACTGTATGTGATGTTAATTTCAGTATTATTGACTGTATGTGATGTTAATTTCAGTATTATTGACTGTATGTGATGTTAATTTCAGTATTATTGACTGTATGTGATGTTAATTTCAGTATTATTGACTGTATGTGATGTTAATTTCAGTATTATTGACTGTATGTGATGTTAATTTCAGTATTATTGACTGTAGGTGATGTAATTTCAGTATTATTGACTGTATGTGATGTTAATTTCAGTATTATTGACTGTAGGTGATGTTAATTTCAGTATTATTGACTGTAGGTGATGTTAATTTCAGTATTATTGACTGTATGTGATGTTAATTTCAGTATTATTGACTGTAGGTGATGTTAATTTCAGTATTATTGACTGTATGTGATGTTAATTTCAGTATTATTGACTGTATGTGATGTTAATTTCAGTATTATTGACTGTAGGTGATGTTAATTTCAGTATTATTGACTGTATGTGATGTTAATTTCAGTATTATTGACTGTATGTGATGTTAATTTCAGTATTATTGACTGTAGGTGATGTTAATTTCAGTATTATTGACTGTAGGTGATGTTAATTTCAGTATTATTGACTGTATGTGATGTTAATTTCAGTATTATTGACTGTATGTGATGTTAATTTCAGTATTATTGACTGTATGTGAATGTAATTTCAGTATTATTGACTGTAGGTGATGTTAATTTCAGTATTATTGACTGTATGTGATGTAATTTCAGTATTATTGACTGTATGTAATGTAATTTCAGTATTATTGACTGTATGTGATGTTAATTTCAGTATTATTGACTGTATGTGATGTTAATTTCAGTATTATTGACTGTATGTGATGTTAATTTCAGTATTATTGACTGTATGTAATGTTAATTTCAGTATTATTGACTGTATGTGATGTTAATTTCAGTATTATTGACTGTATGTGATGTTAATTTCAGTATTATTGACTGTAGGTGATGTTAATTTCAGTATTATTGACTGTAGGTGATGTTAATTTCAGTATTATTGACTGTATGTGATGTTAATTTCAGTATTATTGACTGTAGGTGATGTTAATTTCAGTATTATTGACTGTATGTGATGTAATTTCAGTATTATTGACTGTATGTGATGTAATTTCAGTATTATTGACTGTATGTGATGTTAATTTCAGTATTATTGACTGTATGTAATGTAATTTCAGTATTATTGACTGTAGGTGATGTTAATTTCAGTATTATTGACTGTATGTGATGTTAATTTTCAGTATTATTGACTGTATGTGATGTAATTTCAGTATTATTGACTGTAGGTGATGTTAATTTCAGTATTATTGACTGTAGGTGATGTTAATTTCAGTATTATTGACTGTATGTGATGTTAATTTCAGTATTATTGACTGTATGTGATGTTAATTTCAGTATTATTGACTGTATGTAATGTAATTTCAGTATTATTGACTGTAGGTGATGTTAATTTCAGTATTATTGACTGTATGTGATGTTAATTTCAGTATTATTGACTGTATGTGATGTTAATTTCAGTATTATTGACTGTATGTATGTAATTTCAGTATTATTGACTGTAGGTGATGTTAATTTCAGTATTATTGACTGTAGGTGATGTTAATTTCAGTATTATTGACTGTATGTAATGTAATTTCAGTATTATTGACTGTAGGTGATGTTAATTTCAGTATTATTGACTGTATGTGATGTTAATTTCAGTATTATTGACTGTATGTGATGTAATTTCAGTATTATTGACTGTAGGTGATGTTAATTTCAGTATTATTGACTGTAGGTGATGTTAATTTCAGTATTATTGACTGTAGGTGATGTTAATTTCAGTATTATTGACTGTATGTGATGTAATTTCAGTATTATTGACTGTAGGTGATGTTAATTTCAGTATTATTGACTGTAGGTGATGTTAATTTCAGTATTATTGACTGTATGTGATGTTAATTTCAGTATTATTGACTGTAGGTGATGTTAATTTCAGTATTATTGACTGTAGGTGATGTTAATTTCAGTATTATTGACTGTATGTGATGTAATTTCAGTATTATTGACTGTAGGTGATGTTAATTTCAGTATTATTGACTGTAGGTGATGTTAATTTCAGTATTATTGACTGTAGGTGATGTTAATTTCAGTATTATTGACTGTAGGTGATGTAATTTCAGTATTATTGACTGTATGTGATGTAATTTCAGTATTATTGACTGTATGTGATGTTAATTTCAGTATTATTGACTGTATGTAATGTTAATTTCAGTATTATTGACTGTATGTGATGTTAATTTCAGTATTATTGACTGTATGTGATGTTAATTTCAGTATTATTGACTGTATGTGATGTTAATTTCAGTATTATTGACTGTATGTAATGTTAATTTCAGTATTATTGACTGTATGTGATGTAATTTCAGTATTATTGACTGTAGGTGATGTTAATTTCAGTATTATTGACTGTATGTGATGTAATTTCAGTATTATTGACTGTATGTGATGTAATTTCAGTATTATTGACTGTATGTGATGTAATTTCAGTATTATTGACTGTATGTGATGTAATTTCAGTATTATTGACTGTAGGTGATGTTAATTTCAGTATTATTGACTGTATGTG